>NW_026896572.1:0-237483 GCF_033153095.1 Gastrolobium bilobum
ACCCTATATATATACCAGTGGGTTCCGGAAGTGAAGGAGGGAAAATGAAGTAAATTAGAGCAGAAATGAAAAGCAGGAAAGTAGACGAACTACTACATGAATTAAATGACAGGAATTAAAATGCAGAAATTAAAGACATAAAATAAATTTAAGGTGAACGCTGGGGTAATTCCACTAGCGTGAGGGGATGAGAAGATAAGAATTGATTTTACATGAGCAGATATATAAACAGATTTTATTCAAACATAAAGAAACACAAAGATTACAGTTACAGATTGAAGAGAAAACAGAGAAGAAGAGAAAACTCAGAAGTACCTCGCAGTCTCTCTCTAGACTATCTCTCTAAAACTTGATAGATGAAAGGATGCCTTCAACATACTGAAGCAATCCTTTAAATAGATCAAAAAAACACTATTGCTACAGTACAAGTTACATGACCGATACTATTTCAATAGTGCAGGTTTTAGTGAACAGTAACTGACGCGTGTTGCTACAGTAAACGGTTACAGGATTTTTTGCTACAGTGCCTGCCGACACTTTTGATTGTGTCACTGCTTGCGTCACTTCTGTTGACATCATGCTCATGTCACTTTGTCATCAGCTCTGCTACAATGATCATCTTCAACAATCTGCTGCCAAATCTATGCCAAAACAATCATCTTCATTTTGATAGAAGTCATCTGCTGAAGAGGGGATGGATGGAAAGGGAGAACCTGTTTTCTGTTTAGAACTTCCAGTTTCTTCCTCTTGAAGGAGTTGGAGAATGCTCTGCAAATTTTTTGCAAAGCTTTCTTTGCTTGTTGAAGCAGCTAGGGCTGCCGTAATTTTGGCCTTCTGATTCATGAAAGTACAATTTTCTAGATCAGCTGGTTTGATATGTTTTGGATGTTGTTTGAACCAAAGCTTGACATTTTCAGGGCAAGCTCTAGATGCATCAAATTTCGTCCACCACTTAACAAAAGCTTGTCTTTTAAGTTTTGGGAGTTTGGTGCCAGATTGATCTCCATAATGATACTGCCATGAAAATATTCATGCCAGAGAAAATTTAGAGAAAAAGTGTAGGTAAATTGGAAACGGATCTGTTATTTTGTCAAATTTTTTCGAAAAGATTGTTAACCCTTCGAACACCATAGGGGAAGGATATCCAAGATTGGTCCAAAATAATCCCACCATTGAGGGAATTTATATTGCACATTTTGTTTAAAATAAATTAACCAAGAGTGTTTATTTTCTTTATTTTGCATAAAGAATACATTGGTCTAGGCTAATTCATAATCCCAATAGTTATAACCAATGGGATCATAAGGTTGGGAAGATTTGGTAATTTCGTTTGGGTTTCCATATTCTGATGGGGTAATTACTTTCAGAATCTGGATGGTTGAGTGAGTTATAAACTCAGGGTCTTTTGGACTTCTATAGTGTTTGATTGAAATAGAGTTTGAATCAAGTAAAACAAACTCATAAAAATTTTGGGATTTATTTGAAGAAAGGGGTTTGAAATGAAATTGATTGCCTTTGAAGTCTTTGGGAAAGATTCTCGCAGGTACTTTGGTTGGCTAATTATCCCAGTAGGCTGGTTCCATTTGAATAACTTCTAGGAACTTGTTTTTCGGGATATATGGTGTTTGGGCTTTTGATTTTTGGGTAAAGACTAGTTTGAGTTGAATTTCTAGGGCCCTGTTTGGACGGTTAGAAATCTGCTTATTTTTTAAGTTGTCAATCAAAACAGAAAGACTTTCTTCCTGTTCATCTTCTGAAGCTATTTCAGCCCAGGTTTTCTTTGGTAGATGAGTCAAACCTTGGTCTTGAAAGGCTTGAAGGGTTTGGATTGGCATAGCATAATCTGCTTTGGTTTGTTTAGAAGAGGAAGTATCCTAAACTCTTTGAGTGGATGACCCAGTTTGGGGTTGGGTTGATGACCCAGATTGTTCCTGGGCTGGAGACCCAGACTTTTCTGATTTTTTAGCTAACCCAGCAAGGATTAGCTTTCCTTTCCTCTCTTTAGAAGAGGTTGATTTTACCGATTTCGGCATTTCAGGACACTGTTTACCTTCCTTGCAGAAATTCACGAGTGAGATAATCAGGGAGAGAGTTTGAGGTACCTTTGAGATATTCAATTTCAAAATAAAAAACACTTAAGATTGCTTCCATCTAGCAAAAATTTGTTTAGATGCTAAATTCTTTACATCTTTTTGTAAAATGTCTTTTGCAGATTTGCAATCAACACGGATTAAAAACTTTTGATTTAATAAATCAGATTGAAATTTTGAAATGCATAAAACAATTGCTAAAACTTCTTTTTTGACAGTGGAATACTTTTGTTGTGCTGAATTCCAATGCTTTGAAGTGTATGCAATGATATGCTCTTTGTCTGTCTGTTTGAGAATGCTACCATAACCTATGTCTGAGGCATCAATTTCAACAATTTTGAAAGCCTGAGGATTGGGAAGATAAAGACAAGGAAGTTCCTTTACCTTAGGTTTGACCTGTTTGACTACGTCAGTATGAACATCAGTCCAAGGAGGAGGGTCTTTCTTAAGACGATTATGGAGAGGCTTGATTAGATTATTAAGCTGAGGAAAGAAGTCAGCTACATAAGTTAAACAACCAAGAAATCTTTGTAATTGAGTTTTATCAATAATTTGATTGGGCAATTTGTCAGCAAATTCAATAGCTCTACAAATTGGAGTAATAGTCCCTTGAAAAATAGTATGACCGAGGAACCTGATTTTTGTTTGAAAAAGATTGATCTTTGATTTAGAAAGAGCTAAACCACTTTTCTTAATTACATCTACAAAAATATGAAGATGTTTGAAATGTTGATCAATAGATTGGGAAAAGACAAGAACATCATCAATGTAGACGATGGTGAAAGTTGAGTATGGATTGAAGATATCATTCATGGTTCTCTGAAGTTCAGAGGGAGCATTTTTCAGTCCAAAAGGCATTACCTTCCATTCGTATTGACCAAACAGAACAGTAAAGGCTGTCTTGTAACATTCATTGTCATTGAGCTGGATTTGCCAAAACCCCGATTTCATGTCAAATTTAGAAAAGATTTTTTGCTGAATACAAACGATTGAGAAGATCTTTCTTGTTTGGAATCGGATACTGAATCCATTGAAGTGCTTGATTAAGAGGTTTGTAATTGGTAACTAATCGTGGAGTTCCACGCTCAATTTCAGATTGCTTGTTGACATAGAAGGCAGAACAAGACCAAGGACTCTTGCTCTTCCTGATGAGACCCTTAGCAAGGAGATCAACAATTTCTTTTTGACAAAAGGAAAGAAGTTCTCCACTCATTTGAATTGGACGAGCTTTGGTTGGGATTTGCCTTTCATTAAAATCCTTTTCATAAGGAAGATCTACGATATGTTTTTTCCTTTGCCAAAAATCATTCGGAAGATCAGAACAGATTGTATTCTGGATTTGTTCAAGCAAGACTTTGATCTTCTGTTGAACTTCAGGCTGCTTTAATTGATTTTCAATATTCTTAAAAGAAATTTCTTCTTTAAGGAAATTGATTTGCATTTGTTTGTAATGAATGAAATTCAAATCTCTTATGATGGGTTTCTTAAGAAATTTGAAAAGAATTGGTTTGTCCAAATGATAAGTAATTATACTTTCATCTGTGATAGTTAGAGGAAAAAGAGATTTGATGCACGGAGTTTCAAGAATAACTCCATTTTTGAGATTTTTAACAAGGAGAAACGGTGTTTCAACTTTTAAATTATCATTTTCAATGATTGCTTTAGGAAGTTTGTAATTAACTTGAAGTTTTGAACCACTAGCAGTGCTAAGCCGTTCAGAAGTCTTTTCAAAATATTTAGTAGGAATTAGACCTTCTTGAATGCAGTTTGAATCTGCCCCTGTGTCAAACAGAGCTTCAATTTCAAGTCAAAGTTACCTACATTGAGTTTGATTGGGATGTAGAAATTTTTGAATTGTTAATTGATTGATTAATCCTAAAAATTCTTCATCCTTTAGATTTTTATCCTCATCTGGTTTAGACAGAGTATTTTCCATACTCGTTCCTATAGATTCTTCATTTTGTAATTAAAGAAGGATGTTCTAATGAGTTTGTTGTTGTTCTTTGATTTGTTTAACTTCAGTTTTGAGAATATTGATCTCATACTGGAGATCTTGGACAGTTATAGGTTTGACAGTAATACTCTTTTCTAGTTTTTTAAGAGTATCTTTAAGATTAAATTTATTGGGAACCAACCTGTTTTTATGTTTTTTCGGTTTTGTAGTACAAGGTAGACCAAATTGTTCACAAAATGATCCTAGATCTTTACGATTTTGAGTCTTTTCTTTTGCAATTTGACGTTGGATTTTATCATCTTGACAGATTTTTAAAGCTACCTTTTGGATATAAGCAACTAATTGTTCATAACTTAATTGCTCATAAGGAATATCTCCAGTTGGAGATTGATGACAGATTTTATCCCTAACTTTGTCTCCTAAAGATTTTGGAAGACCAGCTAAGAATTTTTCTTTCCAGAAAGGTTGTTGACTATCATCTCGAGTTTAAACACTAGTAAGGAAGGTATCTTTATACCAACGAAAGTCAGCTAAGGTTCTACATTTAAGATTGGATAGGAGTTCAGCAAAATGATCTATCCATAAAGATGGATCACCAATGAAATGTTAGATAATGGTGAAGATTAATTGAGTAACAGCATCTTGGGAGATAGAAAGAAGTTTGTGGGAGGAAATTCACACTTAATGACTTCTCCTTCTTTCAGGTGCCAAACAGTGATGACATTAGCAGATTGTGGAGTTTTGAATGGATAATCAATGTCCTGTTGGACAGAATAAGCTTGAAACCAATCAAAGAAAGGAATATTTAACTTTACTTTGTTAAGAAAGTTATAAAATTCTTCTTGAATTAGTTGTCTTTTAATTCCCTTATATTTTTGGAAAAACCATTCTTTTTTAGGAGACTGATCCTCAAAATTAAAGTCTTTCCTAAGGGTTTCCTTATCTATAATGAACTTAGATAACATCATAAGAATTATGCACAGAGGAATAGGTTGGAGATTCAATAGATTTTGGAGATTGGATAATATTTTGTTCATTTTCTTCTTCTTTTTGGGTATATGAAGGTTTAGGAATAGAAGAAGAGGTGTCCAATCCTTGAAGATGAAGATTAAACCTACTATGTTTAGAGATTGTAGAAAAAGATCTTCTTGAAAGAGCTGATTGAAAATCTTCAGAACAAAAATCTTGAGTTTGAACTGACCTGGAAGAACTCGCAGAGTTGAAAGAGTTTCTTCTATCGAAGGTGATTTCAACAGCACCACTTGGGAACTGCTTGATTTTTCTAAAGTTTGGAGTGGCTCTAGGTTGAGTGTAACGTCCGGCCACTTCAAGAATCAACGACTATCCCCACATACTAACACGAGACTTTTCAGTGTGCTTTTTCCTCACTCGCACACTTCCTGGGAAAACTTTCCAGGAGGTCACCCATCCCAGAATTGCTCGAAGTCAAGCACGCTTAACTGTGGAGTTCTTCCGTTTCGGGCTACCGAAAAGCAGATGCATCTTGTTAGTATAAGTAGTACCAATTAATTCTTATAAGCTATCCCAAACTGTGCAATCTCATACCTGCACAGTCTTTGGAATCCCTCTCTTTCGGGTGTCGATTCGATTCATTCATACATGTAACCCACCACTAGAAGCTTGTCAGGAGCCGCTCCTTGTCCGTGCCTTTCGCACTGGCGATCACTCCCCGCCCTCGTCAGTGCTCGGGATGTTACATGCCCACCAGCTTTCGCCTAGTTCGTCCTCGAACCACATCGTACTGGATGAAAGGCCCGGCTCTGATACCACTTGTAACGTCCGGCCACATCAAGAATCAACGACTATCCCCACATACTAACACGAGACTTTTCAGTGTGCTTTTTCCTCACTCGCACACTTCCTCGGAAAACTTCTCAGGAGGTCACACATCCCAGAATTGCTCCAAGTCAAGCACGTTTAACTGTGGAGTTCTTCCGTTCCGGGCTACTGAAAAGCAGATGTATCTTGTTAGTTGTTGGGTGGTTTGCTGATGGTGGAAAAATATAAGTTCTGATAGGGGACGTTCTTCTGTTCTTGCAGAACATAGATTCGTCCCTTAATTCCAACCCAAGTGCGCAAGTGCACGCATCAAGTAATAAAGGGAGTATTAATACCTAAATTATCGTTCCCACGAGAATAGAGTGCTAATTATTATTTTATCACTGTTTATAAAGAGTAAAAATGAGAAGAAAAGTTAGTAAATGAACTGTCTGGTCAAACGTTCCCTACTGTCTTCACAACGTTTCTCAGAAACAGTAGGTTCAACCTGATGGCAAACAGTTGCTCGCTGCGTTATGTAGGTGATCCTCCCTGTTTAGAAGAAGGTGAGATAACAATCATTGGAGTTTTTATAAGTACTAAATAAAATAAAATTACTAAAACAGAAATAACTATAATCAAGAGACAACAAGGTGGTGGTTAAAACAGTTTAACAGAAGGAACAGATTCACTGCTTCACTCTTAAATGGCTGTTTTCTCTGCTCAAGACTTAGCACCTTTTGGCTTTGTCCCAGTTTCTTTGCCTGCCAACTCTGATTCCTCAGCTCATGGTCTAGATAGCTCACAAGTTTCCATATTCCTATGGCTCCCTTGACTCCAACAGGTACTTAGTTCAGAACCTTAAAATGGACGAGTTGGCCCCTTATTCCTAAGGTGACCAGTAGTGTTTTTGACATGACATCTACCTTCCCCCAATGACTAAGTTGTCTGAAATCCCTTCCTTATGGAAGTCCCTTTCTCAGTATGTACCCAATTTCCATTGGCGCACAATGAATATAGCTTACTCAGCCAAAGAAATACAAAAAGCTTCGGTCAAGAGTTTTGAAAACAGTTCTTTAAGAGTTTCACAGTTTACCCGTTCCACAAATAGTTCTGCTCATGGCTGATAGTTTAAACATAATTATTCTCAACTGAGATCACATTGACCCGAGATTCAGTCAAGAGATAACGATTGGAACAAAGAGAAAAACACTTATATTAATTTAAAAGACAGTTTACAAAAAGAAACAGAAAATGGAGAAAGATGGGTAATTGCTCGTGAGGTTACAGAGAAGGGAAGAGGGGTTGTCGCTTAACTATAATTACAACTGAAAATTAAACTAAGTTACTAACTACTATTAAGTGATCTCTTCTTTTCGGACTGCAAACCCTCCAGGATTCACTGATGTTTTTGTGTGAGGGAGGTCCTATTTATAGCTGAAAGAGGAATGGCAAGACTGTAATTCCCTTGGAGCTAGTTGCTTGAATGAGGGGACGGGACGGTGGCAGCAGAGTGTGAAGCTTGCGTGAATTGCTGAATGGAACAGGGTTTGGTGATGATTAGCCGTTGTTTGCAGGCCTTCCCATGTTTTGCTTTTGTTTTCAGTCAATGAGAACTCTTGATTCCCTGCTCTTCACGTTTCCAGCTGCTCAGTTGGTGCACCGCCATGCTTTTTAGAAGTCTTTAACTCTACGTTACCTGCAAAGTGTACAAAAGCATTAAATGAATGGAGCAGGTGCATTATATGCGTCTCAGTCTGTTCCCCTTTTAATATATTTTAAAGGAATATGTTACCATCCGTTCCCCCACTGTGTTTTTGTCACAAATGTGTAAAATAAGTGATTTTCATGCTGAAGTTGCTCATCTGATGAGGGAACTTATGGTATTTTGCCATCAAAATGGGCTTAGATGGGAACGAATTTACGTCCCATCAAACACCCCAAAACTAAACTGTTGGTTGTCCTCAAACAACTCAGAAATATTGTATTAGTCTACCCAATTTAAAAGAATAGCATAATAGAAAGGAACTTGAGCCAGTGAACAATCATGAACTTTTCAGAAAATGAGCTATTCTTCATAGTTGAATGGTAGGAAGAATATAATCCCAGGTCAGTGAAGGTTGCTGATCTTCTGTCTCACTGTCACTCAGGGGTTGGTGTTTGCTCTGTCCATTCCTGGATGTGATTCTTCAGAACTTGCCTTTCTGCTGCGTTCTTATGAAGTACATTTGTCTTCCCTTTTCAAGGACCTTTGATGGATGAGTGTATGGAAGTGTGAAATAATGATGGTCTAACTTGTGGGATCAAGGAACGTTATCTTTTGTGCTTTTGAATTTGGACTTTTTCTGATTGAAAGAACACCTTTTCTTATACCTTTTTCTTCCCCTTTGGAGGAAGGTTTTCTTATAGCTTTTGAATTCTTTTGAATGGTTGTTCCTCTTTTGCTTTGCTTGTCTTTCTTCTGTCCTTTTAATTCATTTTTGGATTTGTTCCTTGTTTTTTTTGGTTGACCAGGGGGTGTATGATGAAGGTGAGGTGAGTGTGTGATTATGTTTGGTCCTTAGCAGTGGAGTTCATCCGTTCTTCAGTAGTACTTACAGCATTAAGGCAAGTTGAGAAGTTTCATTGTGGTTACACCTCGGGAACGCTCTCAGAAGTGGGTGTTTAGCCTTTTTCCGTTCCTTACCAGCTTGAGTTCACATAGATCAGCTTCTTTCAAAAATCTGAGGATTAAATTCCCTGCACTGTTTCTATTTTCAAGTACTCAGAGAAAGAACAAGCATGATTAGTCAGTGACTTTGTGTTTCATGTATGTTAGTTAATCCAAAAGAATTGGGCAGTCTTAATACTACAACTGAAATGCATGTATATACCAAACAGTTTGATCAAAAAAAGGTCTTTTCTATATCAAAAAGATTAATTACAAGGGAACGGAAAGAAAACAAATTAAAAATAGAATTGAAAATAAGCTAAGCTAAGATAAATAGGAGGTTTTTCTCCTTTTCATTGTGGGGGTGTGGTCAGGGACCACCCCAAAACTGCGTTTTTGGAACGGAACGTACTTTGGACTTTTTGGAGGGGAACTTCAGACGTTCCCTCCTTTTTGGGAGCTGTGTGGTTAAGAGTAGCCACCCCAAAACTTTGCTCTTTGTCAGAGAGCAAATGTATCTACTGGGTTGCCTCCCAGTCAGCGCTTAGTTTAATGTCCTTAGCTAGACATGGTACTTACTTTTCATGTGGATTCAGAGAGAGGGATACTTTCCTCTTCTTCATTGAAGGCTTCATTGTTGTATAGTTTCAACCTGTGCCCATTGCCCATTTACTTTAAAGGAACGGCCATGTTCCGAGCCTTGGATCTCAAAAGCTCCATTTCCTGCATCTTTTACAATTTGATATGACCCAGTCCATCTTGATTTGAGTTTTCCTGGGAACAATCTGAGTCTGGAATTGAAGAGTAACACTTTCTGACCAACCCTGATGTCTCTGTTTCTGATCCTCTTGTCATGCCACCTCTTCATTTTCTCTTTGTATAGTTTATGATTTTCATAAGTGTTCTCTCTGAATTCTTCTAACTCTTCGAGTTGTAGCAGTCTCTTTTCTCCTGCTGCTTTTTCATCCATGTTGAGGGCGTGAACTGCCCAGTAAGCCTTGTGTTCCAGTGCAAGGGGAAGGTGGCATGTTTTGCCAAATATCAATCTGTATGAGGAACATCCTAAGGGTGTTCTATACGCAGTTCTGTAAGCCCATAATGCTTCATCTAACTTGAGGGACCAGTCTTTTCGAGAAGGATTGACTACCTTCTCTAAAATTCTCTTAACCTCTCGGTTAGAAACTTCAATGAGACCACTGGTTTGCGGATAATATGGAGTTGCAACCTTGTGTCTGACTCCATATTTTTCCAACACCCTCTCAAGTTGGCGATTGATGAAATGTTTTCCACCATCGCTAATGAGACAGCGTGGGGTCCCATATCTGGTTAAGATATTCTTTTTCAGAAATTTAATGACCACCTTAGCATCATTGGCAGGCAAAGCAACTGCTTCTATCCACTTACTTACATAGTCCACGACCATGAGTATGAATTTATTCACACAAGAAGGAGGGAAAGGCCCCATGAAATCAATGCCCCAGACATCAAATAATTCAACTTCTAGAATTGGATTGAGGGGCATTTCGTTTTGTTTGGTTAAGTTACCTTCCCTTTGACATTTATCACACTGTTTAACATATTGAACTGCATCTTTAAAAAGGGAGGGCCAGAAAAAACCTGATTGAAGAACCTTGCAAGTTGTCCTAATTCCACCCAGATGTCCTCCATATGGGGACGAATGACAGTGTAGAAGGATTGGAGGTTGTTCTTCTTCTGGGACACACCTTCTTATCATTTGATCAGCGCATCTTTTGAACAGCAGCGGTTCATCCCAGAGATAGTTCCTGCAATCATGAAAGAATTTTTTCTTCTGCATTCTGCTTGCCCCGTAAGGTTCCAATCCTGCTGCAAGAAAGTTGGCTATATCAGCGAACCAAGGAACGTCTGCTTTTATGTGATTGACGCTAAACAATTGTTCGTCCGGGAACGTCTCCTTGATTGGTAGCCCTTCTTCAATGTGTTCCAATCTGGACAGGTGATCTGCAATCTGGTTTTCACACACTTTTCTTTCTTTGATCTCCAGATTGAATTATTGCAGTAGTAGGATCCATCTTATCAATCTTGGTTTTGCTTCTTTTTTTGAGAAAAGATATTTGAGAGCTGCATGGTCAGTATGAACAGTAATCTTTGATCCTAAAACGTATGGCCTGAATTTTTCGCAGGCATATACTACAGTCAATAGCTCTTTTTCAGTGACTGTGTAGTTCACTTGAGCTTCATTCAAGGTTTTACTGGCATAATATATGCTACGAAAGATTTTATCCTTCCTCTGGCCTAGAACTACCCCAATGGCATGATCCTTTAGTGATGAGCTTGATGAAGAACTCGAAGCGCGTGATGTTGTTCAACCTAAGGAAGAAAAGAATGTGGTGTTTGAAGTTCTTGTGATGAAAGATGATGACAAAGAAGATGATGCCCCAAAAGTGGAGTTGAAGGAGCTTCCTGAAATTCTTAAGTATATCTTCTTGGGTGATGAGGAGACTTACCCAGTTATCATTAATAAGGAATTGTCTTTTGAGCAAGAAAGAAGACTGATTGAAGTGCTAAAAAAAGATAAGACTGCCATAGGGTGGTCAATTTCTGATTTGAAAGGTATTAATCCCTCATTTTGTACACACAAAATCCTCATGGAGGATGAGGTTAGACCAGTAAGGCAACCTCAAAGGAGGCTTAATCCAACAATGAAGGAGGTGGTGAGAAAAAAAATGGTGAAACTTCTTGATGCTGGTATGATTTATCTGATTTCGGATACTGCCTGGGAGAGTCCAGTGCAAACTGTTCTGAAAAAGGGAGGTATCACTGTGGTCCACAATGAGAAAAATGAACTTATTCCGACCAGAACTATTACTGGTTGTAGAATGTGTGGATTACCGGAGATTGAATAGGAAGGATCACTTTCCACTTCCTTTTGTTTATCAAATGTTGGAAAGATTAGCGAGTCACACTTATTACTGTTTCCTGGATGGATATTCTGGGTACAACCAAATCCCAGTGGCACCAGAAGACCAGGAGAAAACAGCCTTCACCTGCCCTTTTGGAGTCTTTGCTTATAGACGGATGTCGTTCGTTCTATGTAATGCACCTGCCACATTCCAGAGGTGCATGTTCTCCATCTTTTCTGACATAGTGGAGAAAAACCTTGAGGTATTTATGGATGACTTTTCAGTTTTTGGCTCTTGTTTTGATGTCTGTTTGTTAAACTTAACTCATGTTTTAAAAAGATGCCAAGAAACAAACCTTGTACTTAACTGGGAAAAATGTCATTTTATGGTACAAGAGTAAATTGTCTTAGGTCATAAAATATCTGAAAAAGGGATTGAGTAGTGACACGAGCTGTCGAACTCGCGCAAATTAAAAATTATTTTTTTAATTAGGGTTCAGAAAATTTGCAGTAAAGTGGAAACCCTAAGTCGTCTCTCAAGGAAATTGTTTTGGTTAAAATCGCTTATGAGAACAGAAAATTAAAAGGGGGGTTTTAGATTTTGATTCAATAATTAAAGAGGTAGAATATAAATTTGGAATAAAAATTCGTAATTAAAAATAACCAACCTAAGGTTTGGGTTCCATGGACGTCTTTCCTCGGATAAGAAGATATCAGAATCATGATTGATTTGTCAATCGGATCAGAATCCTTATTTCCAATTGACAACCCTCTCTAAGCGATCGCTTAGCATTTGATCAAAGACGATGTTTCTACTCATACAATCGCAGAGTATCAGCCCGCTTGATTTAAGGTCATGGGGTCAATCAACCTAATCATCAAATCTGATGATTAATCCCTTTCCATAATCGCAATCGCGAACCTCAGATTGAATATCCACGATCGAACGATATCAATTTGAGTTGGGAAGGGAAACAAAACTGATTTGAAATAAACGCAGATCCTCAAGACCAATCCATGGAATCCATTACCCTTAGGTTGATTAAAAGGTTCTTAGCCTCGCATGACTAAGGTAAACATAATTGAAATGAAAAGAAGAAGAAGAAGAAGAAAAAAGATGAAGAACGCAATTGAATAAAAACTCAGAGAGAACTTCTCTGTTGTAAAAACTGACTCCCAAGGGTTTCCTAGAGTCCCCTTTAAATAGCCGTCACGCAGGACGGCTAGGGTTTCATTGCTTCAGCCCAAACATAAAATAAAAAAACCGAATAAAATAAAATGAAACAATAAAACTTGGCTTTGGGCCACTTAAGTAATTGGGTTTTAATTTAAATTACAAGCCCAATAGTCAAACAAAACTTCAGCAAAACGCGTCCAACTTGGTGTCCGAAATCCACCAGCTTCTAGTCCGAATTGGGCTTAGAGCTCTGCATAAGAATTGTAGCTCTCTGTGTTATCTGAAAAACCCAACAAGAACGGAGTCAATCCGACAACTATGGACCGAGATATGGCCAAAATACAGAAGTAACGTAAAGCTGAAAAATTCTGACGAAAATAAATTAAACCCAATTAAAAACTAAAAACCTAAATTAACTCTAACAATCATTATTTTATTCAAATAAATCCTAAAAATACTAATCAAGAGTAACAAATAAGTGTAACAAAATATGTGTTATCAGGTAGATGGAGCAAAATTGATGTTAATTGAAAAACTACCTCCTCCTAATAATGTGACTAGTATTAGAAGTTCCTTAAGACATGCTGGGTTTTATAGGAGATTTATAAAAGACTTTTCTAAAATAGCAAAACCTTTGAGCCAAATTTTAGAAAAGGATTCTGAATTTCAATTTGATGATGCATGCCTTAAAGCTTTTAATCTTTTAAAAGAAAAGCTCACTACAGCTCCTATTCTTGTAGCTCCTGATTGGAGTTTACCTTTTGAGATCATGTGTGATGCTAGTGCCTATGTTATAGGTGCAATCCTTGGCCAACGAAAGAATAAATTGTTACATGTTATATATTATGCTAGCAAAATTTTAAATGAGGCACAAGTAAATTATGCCACAACTGAAAAGGAAATGCTAGCAGTAATATATGCATTAGACAAATTTAGATCATATTTGTTGGGTTCCAAGGTGATTGTTTTTACTGACTACTCTGCTATCAAGTATTTGATGAATAAGCAGGATGCCAAGCCCCGCTTGCTAAGGTGGATGCTCTTATTTCAAGAGTTTGACTTGGAGATCCGAGATAAAGCTGGAGTGGAAAACAAGGTGGCAGATCATTTGTCACGAATTCAGGAGAAAGAATTACAAGATAGTCCTGAGAGAGAAATAAATGACCATTTTCCTGATGAAAGAGTAATGGCTATATTTGTACCTCCTTGGTTTGCAGATATTGCCAATTACAATGTGATAAAAGAGTTGCCTCCCAACCTTACTAGGCAACAACAAAAGAAGTTCCTGCGAGATGCAAGGAGATTTCATTGGGATGACCCCTACTTGTACTTCCAGTGTGCTGATGGAATTATAAGGAGGTGTGCGCCAAAATTTGAAGTTCATGAGATCCTGTGGCACTGTCATGCATCATACTATGGAGGACACCACTTTGGAGGTAATAGAACTGCTCAAAAAAGTTTTACAGAGTGGTTATTATTGGCCTACTTTATTCAAAGATGACCGGGACTATGTTGAAAGATGTGACAGGTGTCAAAGAGCTGGAAATATTTCCCGCAATGATGAAATACCTCTGAATAGCATATTAGAGGTAGAACTTTTTGATGTGTCGGGGATAGATTTTATGGGACCATTTCCCTCATCTTATACCAACCAGTACATCCTTATTCCTGTTGATTATGTTTCCAAGTGGGTTGAGGTTGTGGCTCTTCCTACTAATGATGCTAAAGTAGTGAATTTTCTAAGGAAAAATGTTTTCACTCGTTTTGGTGTTCCTAGAGCTATTATTAGTGATGGAGGAACACATTTTTGCAACAAGCAGTTTGACAATTTGCTTGCAAAGTATGGAGTGAATCATAGGGTAGCTACACCCTACCATCCTCAGACTAGTGGGTAAGTTGAAGTGTCCAATAGGGAGTTGAAGAGAATTCTTGAAAAAACTGTGGGAAACTCCTTAAAAGACCCGCAAGAAAACTTGATGATGCGCTTTGGGCATACATGACTGCATTCAAGACTCCAATTGGTATGTCTCCATATCAATTGGTGTATGGGAAATCTTGTCATTTGCCGGTTGAGTTGGAATATAAAGCTTTGTGGGCTATAAAGTTCTTGAATTTCGAACAAACCAAAGCCCTTCAGAAAAGATTGCTGTAGTTGAATGAGTTAGATGAATTTCGATTCTCTGCATATGAGAGTGCCCGAGTTTATAAAGAAAAGACCAATAAATAGCATGATAAAAGATCAGTCCAAAGGAATTTGAGCCCAGACAACAAGTGTTGCTGTATAATTCTCGTTTGAGATTGTTTCCGGGTAAGCTTAAGTCCAGGTGGGCTAGTCCATTTATGGTGAAGAAAATATTTCCCTGTGGATCAGTTGAGATATCTCCTTTAATTGATGATAGACCTTTCAAAGTCAATGGAGCTAGACTCAAGAATTATCAGGGAAGACCTGTGAGGAGAGACACAAAGGCTTTGTCTCTCATAAAAAAATGAAACTTCAAAGAGGTAACTGTCAGGCTCGTGACGTTAAACACGCGCTTATTGGGAGGCAAACCAATGTAGAATTTGTTTTAATTTTAGTTATCTTTATCTAAAAAAAAAAAGCAAGAGAGAGTGTCACAGTACAAGCACCAGAGACTTGGCGCAACTTGGCGCCGTGGTGCACTCATGAGACAGAGGCGCGACGCGGTTCAACACCAAGGCGGCGCGGACCGGCACCAAACGCCGAAAGAAAAGAAGAAAAAAAACGGGGCAGTAAGTTGGCGCCACTTAGCGCAAAAGCGGCGCAAGGGCGCAGACCAGCGCCGAAAAAACGAAAAAAAAATAATAATAATAATAATAAACCCTAAGTCCCTACCTTTTAACCCCAACCCCCCCTCAGCGTCGCCCCTCTCTTTCTTTCCCTTCTTTTCTTTTCTCTTTTTCTCTCACTCTTTTCTCTTCCTTATCTCTTCTTCTCCTCTTCTTCTTCTCTTCCACACCCCCTCCCCTTCTCATTTTATTTTGTTGTTTTATTTTTATTTTCTTGAAACACTACAAGCTCCTCCAACCACACACATCTTTCACATATTTTGCATCACTATTCATGGCACCTAAGGTAAAAGTCTTCATCTTTTTGGATTATTATTTGGTTTCATGAATTGTGAGAAGAATTATATTTGAATATATATGGTTTGCTGTACATTTTCATATTTATGATTTATTTGGGTATGATGTTATGTGTGTGGGGATGGGTGCTTTGTGAGGATTTTATGAGAGTGTTTTCTGGGTTTCATAGAGTACTTTTATTGGTTTTTTTTTTTTAAATGTTGCGCAGCGTGTGTGTGCGCGCCTAAACTAGCCCCCCCCCCCCCCCTTCATTTTTCATTGAGGGTATTTGTGGTGTCCATGGTCATTTAATATTTTCTATTCTATATGTCCATGTGAGGCTGGAAATTTTGAGTCATGTTGTGCTGAATATTTTGCTCGATAATTTATTTGCGAGTAAATTGGGTATATTGCTGAGATATAATCTAAGATTAAATCTGGGAATAGTATGTACATGTGGTCTGTGTTTAGAAATATTTGCAAAAATTTCACTATGTGTATGCACCTTTGTTCACTGATTTCATCTGAGATAAATCTGGGAATTATTTCTGTGTTATGGGCTGACTGTGATATTTTATATACCCTTTTGTACTGGATTACTTTTCTGATTTTCAGACCTTTAAGGGTAAGGAACCGGCAAGTGGTAGTAAAAAGAAGCGAAAAGTTTCTCAACATCTGGATGAAAGCCGGTTTGTGAGCATGGAAGCCCAAAAGAGATTTTATGATCTATATGCAGACAATGGCTTCATTCATGAAAGAAACATTGATATGGATTTGTCAGAAAATAATCCGATTCTGAGAACCATCCGAAGAAGGCAATGGGAAGTTCTGGTAAGTGATGCTGAACCAGCATCGAGCTCAATTGTAAAGGAGTTCTGTGCAAATGCAGAACTGGAAGATTTACAATCAACCAAGACTTCATGGGTTGGAGGAGTTGAAGTTCCTTTTGATGCAGCCACCATTGAATTCTACCTTCTGACACATTTCAATCAAGCTACTTCCTGTGATTATGTCTTTTTGCATAATAGAATGTTGCCTACTGGGCGAGGCAGGCTATACCGAGACGATTTTCCTCAATTGACAGAGATGGTAAGGAAAGGGATTACTCATCCATTCTCCAAATGGGAAAATAAAGCTGGTGGTATCCCTGAAAAGTTACATAAGAAAGAGCTTACTGGAGAATGCCGTTTTTGGCATTATTTTGATAAGGCAAATATCTTGCCATCCTCTAATCTGTCAGATGTAAATATTGAGCGAGCATCTTTGTTGTACATCATTACTGGGGAAGAGAGATTGAATATTGCTGCAGTTTTATCAGATTGGATTTATCATATGGTGAAAGGGAGTAGAAAGAAAGAACTTTTGGGCTTTGCTTCTCTTATTAATCGTCTGTGTAATAGAGCAGGGGTGTTTATCTCTGAAGATGAGGAGCTAGATGTTAAGTCTGCCCCTGATCTGACTTTGGCTACGTACAAGGATCACTGCACCAAATCTGAGGCTAAATTCAGGCAGCGAGAGCAAGATGCTACAAGGCCTGCTTTCCCCCGAGAACCACGTCTGCCTATTCCACCTTCTGAACCTGAAGCTCATGATGTTCCAGCTGGCCCATCTGCCTCACAAGAACCTCATCCCGCGTGTGATTTTTATGGAATGCAACAGCAGCTTTCACGGCTGTCTATTCAGAATGAGAAGATCATTATGCAGGGAGAGTATTTTCAGCGCTTCTTGGAGCATGCATATCCTACTGTACCATTTGAGACATTCTAGCCTGTGTACCCAGAAGTTCCTCCTCCATATGTGTATCAAAACCCTTATCCTGCTCCAGCTCCAGCTGATGTTCACATGCCCTCACAGCCATTTATGGACCCACAGCTGTATCGTCCTGTTCCTGACCCATTCCATGCTGCTAGGAGGATGGTCATAGAGGAGAGTGACAATGAGGATGATTGAAGTCTCCTTGCTGACGGAGATTTAGTGTATTTTAGTTTATTTTTCTTTTTAGTACTTTGTTGTTTTATCATGACCATAGGTTGATGTTGGGGTCACTTTGCTGTTTTAAGTTTGCATATTTCCCAAACATTCTAATACATATTTGCTTATTATATTGATTCTTTCTATATCAATGATATTTCTCACCTATTGGTTGTGTTTATACAGGTAAAAGAAGTGAAAATTACAAAATTGTAAAAAGCCTGTTGACGCGACTCCACACGGGTGTAGCACAGTACAAATTCCAGCATAATGGCACCACTTCCAAAGTACCGCTGCAAAGTTCGTAGATTGGCGCGGTTATGCGCCAGTGTGGCGTCAGTCTGCGCCATGTTTCTGTCCATTGTACTGTGTTACTCCCGTGTGAGTCGCGTCAACAGGCTTTTTATAATTTTGTAATTTTCACTTCTTTTACCTATATAAACACAACCAATAGGTGAGAAATATTATTGACAAAAAAAATATCAATATAATAAGAAAATATGTATTTAAATTGCTCTTCTATGACTCATTTCTTATCAATTTTAACTTAAAAAACTACACCTGCCAGAGACACATCAAATCATTCCCAGATTTAAACGTTGTTGTCCCCAGCAATGTACAATACTCAATCAAGGAAATATTCAATTAATCCAACATAACAATCCATAGACACTCTCAGACACACTATGCTATGCATGACTAACCCAATATCATAAACTCCCAACAATGTCATCAGCTTCTTAAAGATACAAGTCTATATTGATTACCCCTCACACAGATAAATAATGTCCACTCCACACTCAGTGTTTAAGGGTATCATGATCACTCAATCAATCACAGGTATAACACTATCATAGGCTTGATCATATTCTCAAAATTCTTAAAAATGAAGAATCAAACACATGCATCAACTGATCAAAAGGACTTCACATGTTGTAATTTGGCCGGGTTAAAGGGTAGGAATATATGGACAGTAGCTCAAACAACAATGAGATTGAAAAACTGATATTATTTCACTTTAAGACATTCAACTCAATGGTTTTTTTGCTCCACTAACATTCCCACAGAATTTCGGGAATTAATTCCTTTCAACTACCTTGTATGCACATTCATTCTTTTCCTTTTTCTTTCTTTTTCCTTTTCTTTTTTTTTCTCCCTTTGTTTTAAGGGCACAGATGAAGTTTACATCCCCTAATTACTTGATCTCTGTGGAGCTTACCTCAATTTCTTTGTTTTAACTTTCAACACATCAGTAATTCAATCTCAATCAAGGTAAGTCACTTAGATATAGGCTAAGCCATCAATCAGGCCACAGGTCATTTATCAACAAAATAAGTTCAGGCTCAAAGAGGCTAGCGATGGAAAAATTCATACAAGTGGGCTATTTTGGCCATAAGCTAACAAGAACAAAATGTCTTTATCATATCAACCAATGCATGCATAACAGAGAAATAGATCAAGTTCTAGAGTGTTACAACAGTGAGGTCTCTCAACAAGAAAATTCAGTGTTTAAGCTCAAACCTCACAGCTATGGTATCAATATAGACTCAAGAAAATTGACCTCAGACATTATTAGAATTTTACAACATTAGTTCAGACAAACGAGCAATCATGTAATCCAATTATACCTATGCAATGTTATGCCAGAGTGTCATACAACATACTTTCAAGAATTCAGTCAAGCACATTAACTAGATAAGCACATTTAAACCTGAGAATTACTTGAAAACAGATCAATATTTTTATTTTTTTTAAATAAAGAGCAACACAAAATACTAACTAAAATAAAATAAAGACAATAAAAGAGTTTAGAATATCTCCCCCGATAAAAGAACTGCAGTTCCAAAATTCTTTCCTAAAGCCTACCATTCCCAGATTTAAAGAATTGTTGTCCCCAGCAATAATCAAACCAAAAGATGGATGATAAACCTGCACCATGGAACAAACTGTGGCATATAGGATAAACTATAATGCGCACAATAAAGCATCAGAATGTTTGGGAAATATGCAAACTTAGAACAGGAAAGTGACCTTAACATCAACCTATGGTCATGATAAAACAGCAAAGTATTAAAAAGAAAAATAAACTAAAATACAGTAAATCTCCGTCAGTAAGGAGACATCAATCATCTTCATCGTCACTCTCCTCCATGACCATCCTCCTAGCAGCATGGAATGGGTCAGGAACAGGATGATACAGTTGTGGGTCCATAAATGGCTGTGAGGGCATGGGAACATCAGCTGGAGCTGGAGCAGGACAAGGGTTTTGATACACATATGGAGGAGGAACTTCAGGGTACGCAGGCTGGAATGTCTCAAATGGTACAGTAGGATATGCATGCTCCAAGAAGCGCTGAAAATACTCTCCCTGCATAATGATCTTCTCATTCTGAATAGACATCCATGAAAGTTGTTGTTGCATTCCATATAAATCAAACGCATGATGAGGTTCTTGTGAGGCAGATGGGCCAGCTGGAGCATCATGAGCTTCAGGTCCAGAAGGTGGAATAGGCAGACGTGGTACTCGGGGGGAAGCAGGCCTAGTAGCATCTTACTCTCGCTGCCTGAATTCAGCCTCAGATTTGGTGCAGTGATCCTTGTACGTAGCCAAAGTCAGATCAGGGGCAGGTTTAACATCTAGCTCCTATCTTCAGAGATAAACACCCCTGCTCTATACAAATACGAGTAATAAGAGAAGCAAAGCCCAAAAGTTCGTTCTTTCTACTCCATTTCACCATATGATAAATCTGATCTGATAAAACTGCAGCAATATCCAATTTCTCTTCCCCAGTAATGATGTACAACAAAGAGGCTCGCTCAATATTTACATCTGACAGATTAGAGGATGGCAAGATATTTGCATTCACAAAATAATGCCAAAAGCGACATTCTCCAGTAAACTCTTTCTTATGTAACTTTTCAGGGATACCACCAGCTTTATTTTCCCATTTGGAGAAGGGATGAGTAATCCCTTTCCTTACCATCTCTGTCAATTGAGGAAAATCGTCTCGGTATAGCCTGCCTCGCCCAGTAGGCAACATTCTGTTATGCAAAAAGACATAATCACAGGAAGTAGCTTGATTGAAATGTGTCAGAAGGTAGAATTCAATGGTGGTTGCATCAAAAGGAACTTCAACTCCTCCAACCCATGAAGTCTTGGTTGATTGTAAATCTTCCAGTTCTGCATTTGCACAGAACTCCTTTACAATTGAGCTCGATGCTGGTTCAGCATCACTTACCAGAACTTCCCATTGCCTTCTTCGGATGGTTCTCAGAATCAGATTATTTTCTGACAAATCCATATCAATGTTTCTTTCATGAATGAAGCCATTGTCTGCATATAGATCATAAAATCTCTTTTGGGCTTCCATGCTCACAAACCGGCTTTCATCCAGATGTTGAGAAACTTTTCGCTTCTTTTTACTACCACTTGCCGGTTCCTTACCCTTAAAGGTCTGAAAATCAGAAAAGTAATCCAGTACAAAGGGTATATAAAATATCACAGTCAGCCCATAACACAGAAATAATTCCCAGATTTATCTCAAATCAAATCAGTGAACAAAGGTGCATACACATAGTGAAATTTTTGCAAATATTTCTAAACACAAACCACATGTACATACTATTCCCAGCTTTAATCTTAGATCATATCTCAACAATATACCCAATTTACTCGCAAATAAATTACCGAGCAAAATATTCAGCACAGCATGACTCAAAATTTCCAGCCTCACATGGACATATAAAATAGAAAATATTAAATGACCATGGACACCACAAATACCCTCAATGAAAAATGAGGGGGGGGCTAGTTTAGGGCGCGCACACACACGCTGCGCAACATTTTTTAAAAAAAAAAAAAAACTAATAAAAGTACTCTATGAAACCCAAAAAACACTCACATAAAATCCTCACAAAGCACCCATCCCCACACACATAACATCATACCCAAATAAATCATAAATATGAAAATGTACAGCAAACCACACATATTCAAATATAATTCTTCTCACAATTCATGAAACCAAATAATAATCCAAAAAGATGAAGACTTTTACCTTAGGTGCCATGAATAATGATGCAAAAGATGTGAAAGATGTGTGTGGTTGGAGGAGCTTGTAGTGTTTCAAGAAAATAAAAATAAAACAACAAAATAAAATGAGAAGGGGAGGGGGCGTGGAAGAGAAGAAGAAAAGGAGAATAAGAGATAAGGAAGAGAAAAGAGAGAGAGGGAGAATAAGAGAAAAGAAAAGAAGGGAAAGATAGAGAGGGGCTACGCTGAGGGGGGTTAGGGTTAAAGGGTAGGGACTTAGGGTTTATTATTTATTTTATTTTTTCGTTTTTTCGG
The DNA here is from genome assembly GCF_033153095.1 of Gastrolobium bilobum. Taxonomy (NCBI): domain Eukaryota; kingdom Viridiplantae; phylum Streptophyta; class Magnoliopsida; order Fabales; family Fabaceae; genus Gastrolobium; species Gastrolobium bilobum. The sequence continues at coordinate 21,935 of NW_026896572.1, forward strand.
CGCTGGTCTGCGCCCTTGAGCGAGACCGTGCCCCGGCGCCCACATGCGCCGTTTTGGCAGATTTAAAGATTTAAAGAACTTGCGCCTACCATTCCCAAATTTAAAGAATTGTTGTCCCCAGCAATAATCAAACCAAAAGATGGATGATAAACCTGCACCATGGAACAAACTGTGGCATATAGATAAACTATAATGCGCACAATAACGCATCAGAATGTTTGAGAAATATGCAAACTTAAAACAGCAAAGTGACCCTAACATCAACCTATGGTCATGATAAAACAGCAAAGTACTAAAAAGAAAAATAAATTTCCAACATTTCAAATGTGATGAGTCCCACATTGGTTGGTAATGGGCTAAGTGAAGAGTATATAAGTGGAAGGGACTCATGAACCCAATGCCTTAAGGTTTTGGGTTGAGACATGGTGTCGGATCCACTTGGTGTACTTGGAGTAGCTTAGCTCATTGGGTGGTGGTCCCCTGCCACGGGCTTTCCCCTAGACCCGCCTGATAGTGGTATCAGAGCCTGGTTGGGCTCGAGCTTGCCTGGTGATTGGCTAAGAGGCGGGTCTAGTACTTTGCGCTTGGGGTACTCGGTTGAGGGGGAGCATACCAATGGTGGGTTTCACACTTGAGGGGGAGATTGTTGGGATATTCAAATGTGATGAATCCTACATTGATTGGTAATGGACTAAGTGAAGTGTATATAAGTGGAAGGGACCCATGAACCCAATGTCTTAAGGTTTTGAGTTGAGACATGGTGTCGGATCCACTTGCTACGATTGGTGTAGCCTTAACTCATTGATGGTGGCCCCCCGCCATGGGCTTCCCCTGGACACTTAGTCAAAACTATTGTATTTTCTCATCATAAAATACAATAATTTTGACTAAAATAACATAATTCTATGTTCTTTAAAAAGATAAACATTAATCTAATATATATATATATATATATATATATATATATATGGGATTTACATTTCTGCAGCTGTTGTATGTGCATCAATCAAATACTTGCCATATATATACTTGAAAGCATTAAATACGAGGAATCATAATCATCCAAAGGATGAAAGCATTAAATGTGGAGAATCATAACCATACACATGTCGTTGTTGTACGTAAAGCGGCTGTAGAAATGATTTTACCTATATATATATATATATATATATATATATATATGGCTTATCATTTCTCAAGCTGCTTGAGATAATGTTATCTCCGGCAACTAAATCATAACCGTACAAAGATGAATCAATGGTGATAAAGGAAGAGAGAGAAAAAGAAAATCATAATCATTCAAAGGTGAATCAATTAATATGAGGAAATAAATAAACAAAACGACGTAGTTTTGGAGTGGCCGGAGATAACATTATCTCAAACAACTTGAAAATTATTTTTTCCTATATATATATATATATATATATATATATATATATATATATATATATATATATATATATATATATATATATAAGGTTCACTTTTTCTGCAGTAACTGCATATAAATTATCTACAGTAAGCCCAATACGACGTCATTTTAGGACAAAAATCATGGTGTTTTTGTAATTTTAATTTATTCCAGGGTTATTATAGTCTTTTTAATTATAATTTTTAATTTTTTTAATCCTAAAATCACGTCGTTTTGGGAGTAAATGCAGATAACTTATCTGCAGTAACTACAGAAATATTTTTTCTGATATATATTGAGAAAAGTGTGTATCTTTTTAAAGAATGTAAAGTTATGTCATTTTAAGTGAGAAAAAGAAATAGATTATGGAAGAAAGAGTGAACAAAAAAAAAAAGTAAAGGTATGGATCCATTCTCTTTATGAGAGTAAAATAACATAAATTAAATCATTTAAAAAGATAAATATTTTTTTATATATATTCCTGCCTGTCTTTTTTTTCTACCATCAGATTTGGTTTTTATGGACAAAATAACATACCCAAATCTACTCACCTTAAGTTGGGCAAGGGTCCCAATCCCAACCCAGAGGGGCAATTGGAGTGAAGGTGTAAAACTTAAATGTACGAACAGAGTGGCGAAAAAGGATTTTTTTTTTTAATTTTTTTAAAGAACATTAGGACCGAATGGGTAATTTGAGAAAAGTCGTGCAGGTAATTTCAATGATGTTCATTATCTTTTCATGTTTAATATAATTTTTTTTACACAAATGTATAATTTACATAACTTGCCTATAATATGAACTTTTTTTTATGTATGAGACATGAAATTTGTATGTATAAGTTTTTACGTGCATCTCTTCTGTATTTAAGTTTTAAAAACTTCTAAACAAGACATGAGATAAAAACAGCTTCTTCTTGTGCAAATCAAAAGCAGCAGCTTCTTCTTTTTCTTATGATATGGATTAGTGAAATTTAAGGATTGTGATCAAAGTGAGAATGAAGAGAAAACAATACCTAGAATTTCAAATGATAGTCAGTGAGTGATATTACTGTTATATATGTATTGTGTTAAGATAGTGGATCTTTACTTATAAAAAAGAAAAGAGATAGAGATAGTGAATCTTATTTATTTATGATAAAATGTCCCACATGGATAAGAACCCTTCTATTACAACACATTTCTAACTAACTAACCACTAGTTCTGTTACACATGGGTTTAACCTTAGCAATATTACGAAAGAGAACAAAAGAAGGGAGAGAGTTCCTTCTTCGAAGTTAGAATTAGAAAAAGTCATTGTCGCTAGAGATCAAGATATGCGAATCATGAAGATCGAATATATGTGATAGTTATCTGTGTTGTTGTTATTAATTTGAATTTAATAATTAGTTAGATTTATTTTTTAGTTTGTTTGAAGTTTGTTTAGTTTGTTTTTTAGAGCTTAGTTTATCATATTGTTAATTAGGATTTTGTTTCCTAGTTGTTAGGATTTTATTTTATTTTCTGAAGATATGATGACTAAGATAGTTGTAAAGTCATCTATCTATATAACAGTGTATTCATCATTCAGATTAGATATTTCTTTAATTATGTGCATAACGAAGTGGAATGTTGAAGTTAATTTGTTGAGTAATTAGTCGCACGTGTATGGAAAATAAAGAGACATTGTGTATGTGTTAGCTGCAAATACCATCTATGATGCACGGACACGAACACGGACACGGACACGGACACGGGACACGACACGTTAATTTAAAAAAATATCATATTTGAACACGTTGGGACACGTTTTGATATTAAATAAATTTTTTAATATATATAATATAAGAGATCAAATATCTAAATACTGCTTTGCAGATGATGCGTTTAATTTTCAAACGCGGTTACATTCATGTAAAGCGCGATGTCTACATTTTCATTCAAAATTCGTATCCCTCAGGCTAAAAAAAATGTGTTTTCTCATAGACACAATTTCCAATAAAAAACCCCGCACTTCTAATTTCAAACCCACGCAATCCGCATCACACAATTTCCGCCAATCGAAATCAAGTATTATAAATCCAACGGGCTCAGCTTCCCAATTCTACATTCACACGGATAGCTAAGCAATCCAACGGCCACAAATTTATCACGGAATTCCTAAAACTGAAATAAAATAAAATAAAACCATTTTACGTTTGAGCACATTTAAATAACAACATCAACAGCAAAAGAAAAAATTGTAAAACCTCAAAATAAGATTAGAATCATAAAAAATAATAATCAAAATTCAGTTCAAAAAAAGGGAAAAAGTTAAGATTAGAGAATTAAAAAAAAAAAAGGAAAAAGAAAAATCGTTCAGCTAATCATGAAATTTGAATGAATTAATGAAAGCGAAAGAGGAAGGGTTGGTACTAGTAGAGATTGCATTTGAGGCTGCTGTTCCATTTAGATGAAGATCTAGGAACGGTGAATCGGGAGAAGAACTCCAACAGAGGGCGCGGCGGCGACGACCAATCCACCTCGCGGAGCGCGTCCATCAGATCCTCTGCCGTAACGTTTTCCCAATCCATCTCTCTCTCTGCGCTATCGGAGAGAAACTTGGATGGTGCGGCTATTGAAAATGAACTTTTAAGTTAAAAAATGTTAAAACGTGTCCACATCCATTGACCGCGTGTCCGATTCGGTCAAATTCGCGTGTCCCACTAATCAACGTGTCCTAAAAAGTCTACTGCATGTCGGACGCGTGTCCGAATGTGTCTGTGTCGGACACGTGTCGGACACGCATTTTTTCTCTAAAACAGCGTCTCCGTGTTTCACAGAATACCATTATATACAATGTAACATTACAAAAAAATAGTGTATTCATTTTTCATGCTTGAATAATACAGAAATCACTTTCATTTTGTTGATCTTTCGTTTTCTCTTTCCTGCCGCTCAGGAAAAGTCTAACACTGATACTTTCATTCCTTGAACTCTCCATAACTCGGGTTCAAGAACTTGCGGAAGAAGTAGCTTCTCTTCAATATCTTGGGTTATTGCAACCGTTATTAGTACCAGACGCAATATTCGAGAATTTGACATTGGATTTTATCGTTGGTTTACCTCCTTCTAATGGGTTGACCACAATATTAGTCGATAGGCTTAGCAAGTATGCTTACCTTCATCCTTCACAGCGGCAAAAGTTACGCATTAATTTTGTGACTTGGTGGTACTTAACAATGATTTTCCCATATCTTTGATCTCTGATCGTGATAAAATGTTCCTCAGCCAGTTTTGCAGTGTTATTTTCAAGTATAGTGGAACAACTTTGAAGGCAAGCACTGCATATCACCTGCAAACTGACGGGCAAACAAAAGTGACAAATCGCTATGTGGAGCGATATTTGCATATATTCTTTCATGAGAAGCCTGAAACCTGGTCGAAGCTATTATGTTGGGCACAATTTCACTACAACACAGCTATCCATTCAACTATTGGAGTATCTCCTTTTCAAGCCTTGGTTGGTAAGAGTCTAACCTTATTCCGTTCTATCCTAAAGGAATGGTGAAGATTGAGGCTGTGAATACTTTGTTAGAACAACGAAATGAGTTGATGACCAGCTTACAGAAGAACCTTCAACAAGCTTGTAATCAAATGAAAGTGCAAGCCGATAAACACAGGGGCATGAGAAGGTGTTTGAGGTAGGTGATTTTGTGTGGATGAAGCTCCAGCCCTATGGTCAAGTGTCGGTGGAACGTCAATGCAACCATAAACTTAGGAAGAAATTTTTAGGGCCTTTCAAAGTTATCAAAGTCATCAATGCGGTAGCATATCAATTGGAGATACCAGAGGGATGTAAAATTCACTCAACATTTCATGTTTCGCTTTTGAAGCCGTGGTTTGGTCCTCCACTTGACAAACCCTTATTCATGCCAAAGTTTGAGGTTGATAATCGGCCAATTCAAGTGCCGATAGCAATTTTGAATGTTAGAGCAGTGGAATGCTGTGGCCAGACTAAGAGGGAATTACTTGTGCAATGGTCAGATACATCACCAGAGGAGGTTTTGAGGGAATAAGAAGAGTACCTGAAACGAGCTTACCATGAATTAAACCTTGATGACAAGGTTATTATTGATAAAGGGGGTATGTTACGAAGGAGAATAAAAGAAGAGAGAAAGTTCCTTCCTCTAGACTCAAGGATTACTATTGTTAGAGGTTGTTCGAAAGAATTTACATGTATAACAAAAGGTAATATGGAAGTTAGTTTGTTGAGTAGTTAGGGGAACATATCTTGTATATAATGTAACGATACAGAAAACAGTGTATTCAATTCATGCTTGAATAATACAGAAATCACTTTCAGTTTGTTGATCTTTCATTTTCTCTTTCCTGAGCCCATATTACAATGTCCCCAACTAACTACCCTAAAAGGTAATTCACAACCTGATTTGAATGTCAATTACTTTCTCTGAATTGCTATAGAAATAAAGAATTTTGTATTTCTTTTTATTGATTTGAATAAATTACATAAGGAGTATTTATACAAGAAAGAATCGCTAAGAATGACTCAGCGATGACTAATCAATCATAATCAATCAATCCTAATCAATCAATCATAATCAATCCTAATCAATAGGAAATAAAAAAACAGAAATAATTTTTTTTTTTTGGAAATACAGGAAAGAGAATAAAGCAAACTAGCTATGGACCATTCTGGGTGTAGTAACCCCCATTTGGTCCCTCAATAACAGATGTCTACACTCGGACGGAGGGTTAGGAAAAATTTCCAGCTCCCAAACATGACCAAGGGCACTAGAGGCCAGCCAATCTGCCAGAGAGTTCCCTTCTCTTAGGGTATGAGTTACTTCAACCATCCATTCTTTCGCCAATAAAGCATGGATTCTGCTAACCAGGGAGAAGAAAGGTTGGTTCCTAGCACAACCATCCTTAGCAAAGCCAACTGCAACGGTAGAATCACTTTCCAGCAAGACCTTCCTGTAACCATGATCCCAAGCAACTTCTAACCCCAACAAGATCCCTTTCAGTTCGGCAAGAAGAGCGTTGCCATGGCCTGTGAATTTCCTGAACCCAACAAGCCATTTCCCTCCTGAGTCACTCAAGACGCCACCACATGATGATCTAGCTCCCTCTAGAGAACAACTGCCATCAGTGTTAACTTTAGTCCATCCCGCCAAAGGAAACTTCCAGCTAACAAAGCGTTCAAAACAGGGTCTAGGAACAATATTGGCTGAAGCGAGGAGTCTGTCCGCAAGGTATATGCCATCCACCATGGATTTGGTTTGGAGGAAGGCGCTGACGGGATTGAGAGGAGTGCCTTCGAAGATGAACCTGTTGCGGTCCTTCCAAATGTTCCAACAAGTTGTACCAAACCAGATTCTAGCATCTTCTCCTATGATGGTATTCTTTCCCCTACTCAGATGAAACCTCAACCAGTCATCAAGGGAGAGGCTAAAAAAGTTGTGTTGATGCTCAAAGGGAACAATTTTCTTCCAAACTAGTTTAGCCCACACACAGTCTCTCAGCATGAAAATATTTGAATCTTGATTTCCTACACTCCCCCTCAAGTTGGGAGGTAAATGTTGATCATTCCCAACTTGCCAATCAAGTCTTCGAATGCTGGACGGTGTAGGCCCTTTGTAAGGATATCTGCAGTCTGCTCTTTGGTAGGAACATACATCATACGCACACTTCCATCATCTAATTTTTCTTTGATGAAGTGGCGATCAACTTCCACGTGCTTTGTTCGATCATGATGCACAGGATTTTGAGCAATGCTGACAGCTGCCTTGTTGTCACAATATAGTTTTATTGGTAGGGAATATGAAATCTTCAACTCTTGAAGAAGTCTTCTCAACCAGATTCCTTCACATGGTAGTGAGAACGGCTTCCCCCCAAAGGTATTTAGGAACACTCATAGTGAACATAAGAGCCCGAGCAACTTCAAGGAGATGTCAGTTTTTTCTTTCCGTTTTGTTGGGGTGTGTCAGGACACGAGCTTTGGTGAAGGATGCCATGTTGGGAAATATATTCTCCAAGAATAGAGTTAAAATACTCTGTCATTATCTGTACGCAAAATTTGTATAGCAGCTCGGAATTGGGTTTGAACCATGGCATGAAATTTTTTAAAAATGGATGCAGCATCTGACTTGTCCTTTAAGGTATACCCAACAAACTCGGGAATGGTCATCAATGAAGGTAATGAACCATCGAGCACCTGAAATATTCTTTACACAGGCTGGACCCCATATGTCACTATGAATTAAAGAAAATGGGGAAGAATCATGGTGAACTTTAGAAGGATAATGAACACGAGTATGCTTGGCAAGTTGATAAATATCACAAGAAAACAAACTAGGACTTTTATTAATAAATAAGTTTGGTAACAACTTCTGAAGATAGTTAAAATTTGGATGGCCTAGCCTACGATGCCACAACATAACATCATTACATGAATCAAAAGGAAACATAGAGTCTTTTTCCACAAAAACAACTTCATGAGTCACATCCTCCTCAAAGTAGTAAAGTCCACCATCCTCTCTAGCACTGCCAATCATCCTCTCCGAGTCCTGTTCTTGAAAAACACAACCATGAGGAAAGAATTTAGCAAAACAATGCAACTCAGAAGTCAGCTTGCTTATGGAAATGAGATTACAAGCCAGAGAACGAACATAAAGAACTGATGTTAAATTAATTAGCTCAGAAAGTTTAATGATTCGTGTCTTGCAATCTGGGAAAAACTGACATCGGCGATCTTGACCCGAGAGGGTCCAGAGTATGGAGTGTATGAACAGAACAAGCTCGGATTACCTGTCATATGGTCAGAGGCTCCAGAATCAAGAATCCAATGATTTTGACTATCAACATGGAAAGTTGTACCTTGCTGAGCCACATTACTAGTGGCCTTAGGAGGTTGAGTCAAAAGTCTCTGAAGTTGTTCAAACTGGGTTTTGCTAAGAAAGACACCATCAAAGTCAGAAGATGCACGAGGCTCATCAATCTTGTCATCAGTAGAGACCTGATATGCACTACCTTTATTCTGTCCTTTTGGCTTCCAATTTGTAGGTTTCCCGTGAATTTCCCAACATTTCTCACGGGTATGACCAATTTTATTACAGTGAGTGCACCATGGACGACCATCCCGTTTTGATTCTCTAGAGGAACGCTCAAAGGTACGTTTGGCAGCTAATGCAGACATATCATCAGACTTATCAATTGTCTCATTTTCTCCCAGCATAACTCTCAATCTACTTGCTTCTCTACGAACTTCAGCAAAGGCATTAGCAAGTGAGGGTAACGATCGTTGCCCCAATATTCGACCACGAACCTCATCAAGATCTCGGTTGAGGCCAGCAAGGAAATTATAAAGTCGCTCATTCTCCAAGTGTTTTTTAAACTGGGTATTCGCTTCCAATCCTTTAAGATCGGATGCATAATAAAAATCCAGTTCCTTCCATAAATTTGTTAGTGCAGTAAAATATTCAGTAATAATCATACCCCTTTGACGAAAGTCTCTCAACTTATTTCTCAATTCAAAGACTTGAGAGGTATTCTCCAGATCTGAATAATTTTGTTGAACAGCATCCCAAATCTCCTTGGCAGTATCGAAGAACAAATAGGTTTGGCCAATATGTGGTTCCATGGAATTAGTCAGCATGCCATTACCAAGGAATTATTAATCTCCCAATTTTCATAATCAGGAGAATCCTCAGCAGGTTTCTTAATTTTTCCCTCAAGATAACTCATCTTACCTTTTGCCCAGATCACCAACTTAACAGATTGAAACCATTGCAGAAAATTTTAACCGTTCAACCGATGACTAGTAATTTGCATACTTAAGTTGTCTCCAGAGGACTGAGTATTGGGAACAGATGAGGAAGCAGAAGAACGCTCTGAGGAAGACATGAAGGAAGAGAGAGGATTTGACCGTGGATGAAAAAATCAAGTTTTTATATTTTCAGATCTGACCTCTGGAATAGGAAGGGGATACGTCGGCGAGAGGTTCTGTGCAAGTCGCGGCAGAAAAAGAAGTCGGGAAGGTGGCGCGTGGAGCTCACGCGCTGGAGGCTGGCCGCGCTTGTGACGGCTCGTGGCGGCGCGTGCAGCGGCTAATTTAGGGTAGGAACGAACCCGCTCTTGATACCATAAAGAAATAAAGAATTTTGTATTTCTTTTTATTGATTTGAATAAATTACATAAGGAGTATTTATAAAAGAAAGAATCGCTAAAAATGACTCAATAATGACTAATCAATCAATCATAATCAATCCTAATCAATAGTAAATAAAAAACAGAAATATTTGAATCTTGATTTCCTACAATTGCAAATCAAGTCAGCTATTGCTCTCGATCATCCCTAAAACTACACTACCATTCTGAGTTGCTTACCTTAGTATACAATTGCAATTGCTCTATAAATACTTTTTTTAATCTCCATGCTCTACCCAAGAGGTCAAGTCAAACATGCAACCGTAATGTGTAATTAAACACCAGATATAATCTGGATACATAATCATTAAGTTTAAGATGGAAGACTCAAAAGTACCTTATGTATGATAAGTTTATCTCCTATACGGCTTTAACTGATAATTTTGAAATTCTGAACCAAATGTTATGGATTCTTCATCAAGCTTTTTCTTCAATCTCCTCCAAGTTCTCAACATATCAGACTGTATTAGGCCCCTATAAAGGGTCTGAAAAGTAACTTTCTGAGGAAGAAACCCATTCTCTATCATCTCAACAAAAAAATGGCAAGCCTCCCTCCAATTCTGTCTCTCACATAACCCATGTATCAAAACTGTATACAAATCCAAATCCGGTCCAACCCCAGACTGTTTCATATCATGCCACATTTCTTTCACAACCCCAATTCGATTCAACTTCAAAAACATCCCAATCAAAATACCGTATGTGTGTGAAGTTGGCAAGCACAAACCATCGTCCTTCATTTTCTTAAACAACTTCAAAGCACTGTCTGCATCCTTTCTCCCTCTATACTCCTTAAAGAAGCAATTGTATGTTGCAGCACAAGGACTCACTCCATTCCTCACCATCTCATCAAGCAAACTCTCAGCGTCATCAAGCCTCCCACATGAACAAAGACACTTAACAACCGAAGTATACGTCGCCACGGTCGGGCAGATCCCTTTCTCCTTCATCAATCTCAACTTATCAAGCGACAACTGTGGCTTATGCGCCCTGCTATAAACATGAAGCACAATCGAGAAACTAGTCACATCAGGCTCAATCCCTCTCTTGCGCATTTCATCAAACACCTCCTCTGCATTCCTTATAGTCCTCTCAAACCTCTCCTCAGGGTGAAGACTCACCCTTCTACAAACCCCATTCAACAACACATTATAAGTCACAACACTAGGCTCAATCCCATTCTCCACCATCTCATTCAAGAACGCTTGAGCCATTTTAACTCTACCCAACTTACACCAACCATATATCAAAACAGTGTACATTTTCGCATCAGGCTTAAACCTATTCATATGCTTGTTTCTGTTGAAAACCTCAACGGCTAATTTGACATACCCGTACTTACAAAGCGTGTCGAGCAAAACGCAGAAATGTTCGGATGTCGTTTTGGTGTTGTCGTTTTGGAAGGAGTCGATGTCGTCGAAAGCCCTAACGGCCTGTCGAGTGAGACCAGCTGCGACGAGCCTGCGTATCATGATCAAGAAGGTGGAAGGTGTCGGAGTGAGGTGTCGTTGATCCATTTCGATTATGAGTTGCCAGGCAACGTCGAATTGTCGAACCTTGCCCATGATGTCGATGAGGGTGTCGTACGAGGTTGTCGTGAGGGGTGGGTTCGGGAGTGATTTGGAGTAGTTGAAGAGAGAGAGTGCGATCTTGGAGTGATGGTTGAGGCGGAGGAGGGTGTGAGAGAGAAGATTTGGGGTTAGGGTTATGCCGTGGAGTTGGAGACACGATTCCATAGCGTGGAATGGGTTGTGATGTTGCAGAAGGATCTGAGACACCAACACGGCGTCGTTTTCACCACTGAGTGAAGAGAAGACGCGGCGGAAGAATGGTTGAGTGAATCGCGGAGAGAGGAAAGAGACATGGCTCTGAGTAAGTGGGGTTTTCGGAAACAACATCGATTTTCTTCACCAACACAACGCATGTGGTTCAGGTTCGATTAGCTCAGACTATACAAAATATTTTTACTTAAAAAGTAAAATTATTTATATATTAGCGTATTTACGAGGCAGATACCGAATCTTTCACCATATACAGAACAGATTGTTCATCCAAGTTTCTACACGCCATTGTGCTTTTCTTCTTTTTGAACTTCTTGGATGAGTTCTTTGATTGTGGAGTTTCGATTTAGACAGGGCTAAGCTTATTGTATATTGGCATTTTGTAAACGATTATTTTTTATTTTTTATGGAGTTGATTTGAAGTTGGTGAGAATTCACTTTTAGTAAATGATTAATTTTTTTTTTTTTTTAAAAAGTTGCATTCACTGTTACATCAGAACACGTGTTTATTTTCTTGGGGATAATCCGAGTTGACTTTTTCTTTTTCTTGAAACTAAAAACAGCATTAATCGGGAATTACAATTCTTCGCCAACAAATGCCCCACGAATACGATCATTCAAAACAAATCAGCACATCCATTAGGAATCTCACTAAAAAATTGAGTCTCCCAAATATGAGAATTAGCTTGTCCAGCGTGTGCATAGAGCGAGGTTGATAATTGATTTTGATAAAATTTGAACCTAATCGATTTTAAATGGTTTAATTTTCAAATTAAACTGATTTTTTTTTTAAATCAGCTTTTAGTTATCCAAATTGATTTATGGTTCATAATCAATTTTGATTTAAAATTAATCAAAATCGATTTTAAACCAGTTTTGATTCAAAATCAGTTTTAAATCAAAACAGGTCATGAACAATAAACTGATTACCAAATTTAAAATCGGTTTAATAGTAACTTCAAAACTGATTTTTGATGAATTGTGGTATTTTTTTGAAATAAAATAAAAAATACCTTTATTATTTTTGTTGAAATAAAATAAAATACATTACTCCATCATCCAATTTAAATTAGATCCAAGATAAGCTGAAGAAAAATGTTGTCATTTCCATCAACCATGGATATGTATACTTGAATTTTTAGTATTTTGTTAAAAATCAAAAAAAATATACAAAAGTTCTTGATTATCGAATCATTGTTTTTTAAGTTTACACTCAACCTCATTTTGGTCAATTCTTCCATTTCTGTCTCATTGCAACCTTCATAGCAACCGGTGAATGCCAACATGTCCTTTTCGCATCTTAGGTAAGCCCTCAACCTCATTTGTAGAGCAGTTTGGTCATGGATAACCATGGATAAGCAATTATTTTTGTGGTTTGGTAAATAACCAGTTTATAAAATAAGATGCAGTTTCATATAAAACCGTTTTTTAAAAATAATCGGTTTTTAAAATGTGGAGCAATTTGGTTATGGATTGATTTGGTTCTTTTGGACATTTTGAACACCCCTAAGCTTGTCCAACCAACCAGTCAGCTATCATGTTGCCCTCTCTATATGTGTGGGAAATTTTTATCTCCCGATTCGGTTCCTATTCAGTAACTCTGGGATCCTCAATAACAGGCAAGACAATGGGTGGTCCAAATTGCAACCTATTTCTTTTAAAATCCTGCTCCCAAGCTATACTTAGACCAGTAAAAATGTCCTATAATTCAGCCGTAACCTAGCTCCCATGCCAGTTTTTTTTGGAAAAATCCATCTTCCAAGCTCCTTCTTCATCTTTAAACACACCACCACAGCCCATAATTTTTCCTCCATTTGTACAAGCTCCATCAACACTCAATTTAATCCAATCAGGTTAAGGGGAATTCTGTTTTATCTGCACAATTGTTCTGCAATTTCGTTGAAGACCAGCCAGGGTCAGTTTCACTTGAGCATCCCTGTAATTCTTTAGGAATATCTAAGCTTTCCTAATGACAACCTCTTCAGACATACTTCTATAAGAAAAAACAAGATTATTCTTTTCAGTCCAAATCAACTAGCATATAATTCCAAACAAAAGAAGCCAATCAGAGTTGTTAGGATAGTGTGATTTGTGGAGAAGGTTTTGTTGTAAGAGGTTGCACAAGTTGGCATTAGAGGATTCTGCCCAGACTTTAGGGTGGATTAACTTTTTCCAGATGTTGTTGGCCCAAAAGTAGTCCCTAATCATATGAATGTTGTCCTCTATGTGGATATGACATCTAAGATAGAGATCAGAAGAAGTCATATGTCTTTGCTTTCTTCAAAGATTACTTAGAAGATTTTTCCCGAGGAGCTTCCATAAGAAAGTTTTTATCCTTTGTAATCCTTCCTATTTCCACACCATATCCCAATTTAAAGAAGGAGTACTGAACTGAGAACTTGAAATAAGTTTATAGGTTGAGCTTAAAGAAAAGGCATAATCATTTGAGTTAGCCCATACGGGTCTGTCTCTACCATTCCAAGGAGAAGGGGGAATTCTTGTTATGGCTTATGCTGCATCAGGGGTAATAAGGTGCTCAAACTTCTGCCAATACCATCATTCTTCATTATTTATCACCTCTCATACCTTCCAATATGAAATTTCTGGTGTGATCACTTATGAGGCATAGTTCAATAGCAAGTAGAAAGCAGGGACCCAATTGTCATGACAAAACTGAGTATTCATACCATCTCCAATCAAAATCCTAGTGTTTTCCTCCACCCAAGGCAAAACTTTAGATAAGCCTTTCGAAAGGTTAAATGAGTTTTGAATGGATTTTAGTTTGGGGATGATGTTGTCCTCCACTTTGTACTTGCTCCTAAGAACTCTAGCCCACAAGAAATCTGGATTAGTAATCAAAACATAGCCAATCTTCATTAAATATGCCTTATTCAACTGTTTTATATTTTGAAATCCCAAGTCACCTTTTGTCTTTGGTTTGCATACTATGTTCCAATGAAGAGCATGGACTTTCCTGGAGGTAGAACTAGATCCCAACACAAAACCCCTGATCTTTTTTCCAACTCCTCACAAGTCCTACTTGGAAGAGATAAAGTTTGCATGGTGTAAGTAGGGAGAGTAGCCACAATAAATTTTGCTAAAGTAATTCGGTCATCCGTAGCTAAGGATGCTTGATTCCAAGCGTTGAGTCTTTTATTAGCTTTGCCAATGATGAAGTTGAAAGTTCTATTTCCAACTCTCTTGTGATGGATAGGAATTCCCAAATATTTTCCAAGGTCCGATGTGAAAGAAAAACCCAATTGTTGGTTAATTTCTGTAACTCCATTGTGATTCATATACTTTTTGAAAATGACTTTGGTTGTACTTATGTTCACTTTTTGTCCTAATGCTGCACAAAAGTTACCAAGGATATGATTCACAACCAAAGCTTGATCTAGAGAGGCTTCACAGCACTACAGAAGATCATTTGTGAAGAAGATATGGGAAGGCCTTTTTATTGAATGAAAAAAGTTTCCATACTTTCTGGCATGTTGCTTCAGTTATGAGGTGAGCTAGCCTTTTCATGCAAAGCATAAAAAGATAAGGTGAGAGAGAGCCACCTTGCCTTAAACCTCTTAAAGTTTTGAACTCTTCGATTTTTCTACCACTCCGAAGAATGTTCATTATGCTAGAGGTGACACAATGGATGATTAGATTGATAATCCTGCTTAGCAATTTGAGGTTCAGGAGGGTGTCTTGGAGAAAGTTCCAACCGATTATGTCATAGGCTTTTTCTACGTCTACTTTAATCACTATCCAGCTTTTTTTTCCCTTTCTTGCTTCTCATAGAGTGTATCATCTCTTGAGCTATTATGATGTTGTCATCACTAAGCCTCCCTTTAACAAAACTACATTGATTTGGCATGACCAAAAAAGACATATGTCCTTTGAGCATTGGATATGATCTTAGTGATCAGTTTATAGATCATATTGCAAAGGCTTATAGGTCTAAACTCCGAGATGTGTTCAAGATTCTCCACCTTGGGATAACACATAGGAGATTTTGGTTGATGTTTGAGACCTTAGCAGGGTTGGAGAAGGTATCAAAGATCAAAGACAACATAGATTCCTTGATGGTATTCCATTGAGTTTGGAAGAAATGGCATGGAAGCCTTTGGGTCCAGGAGCTTTGTGGGGGTGCATGCTGAAAATTCCACTTTTAATCTCCTCTTTCGTTGGAAGCTTATCCAAGAGGGTTGTATCTCTATCATTCACCAAAGGGAAAGCTCCGCTAATACAGAAAAGAGGTTTACTGAGAGTAGCGTAAGTATATAACTCACGGAAATATAAGATGGCAAGGCCTTGAAGGGCATAGGTATCTTCGGTCCAAGTGCCCTGGTCATGCCTGAGGGATTTGGCTTTGTTTCTTCTTCTTCTAATGACGGTAGCCTTGTGATAGAACTTGGTATTCTTATCCCCAAATATTAACCAAATACTTATAGCTCGTTGGAACCAAGTGAGCTCTTCTCAGATGTATATTAAATTCAGCAGCTACCAAAGATCTTTTTGAAAAATTTCCAGATTGCTGTTTGGGCCTTTCTCCAATTCTTCATCGGTCCCTCTTAGTCTCGTTTGGATATTTATATTTTGTTTTTGTTGCTCCACAAAGGTTGGGTAGTGCCAATCAGAGGCTTTTCTATGCAAAGAATTCTTGGCTGAAACCTAACCATGCTCCCCCTCCAACTAGAATTAACTATGCTGTCAAAATTCTCATGAGTAAGCCAAGCTTCTAGGGATTTAAAAGGTCTCAAGGCATCTCTTCCCCTCTCTTCATAAGGTTCTCCAAGGAAAACAGGCCTATGATCATATCCATTAAAATGATGGTGACTTACTAATCTTTCTTAGAATTGGAGGAACCACTCTTCGTTAGCCGCTGCTCTGCCAAGTCTCTCCTAGAGATTGCTCTGTCAAATAAATAAAATTACTAAAGTACCCTTAATTAATTCTCTCAACCTCCAAAACGATGTAATTTTAGGGTTGATAGAGATAACTTTATCTCATATTGATGGAAAAACAATAAACCAATATTTTATTCCTATATATATTTTTATTTTAGCTCCGAAATTTTTTTATCTTTCCTGAGATAAGGAATAGTGTCCACACACGGTTCTCGATTCTGTTCATCCCATAATTGGTGACTATGAGAATATTTCATTCGTAGTCGTTTCAGAGCGAGGATATTTAATACTAAACAAAGGTACCATGTACGCTTACGCTACAAGAGGTATACCTTTTCTATTGATTAACTATGATTCATTAACATCCCAAACCATAATGATCTTCCATACTTCCGTCGATTCGATTATTTCTACAAGAGATTATATTCATTAACTATGATAATTCATTAACATCCCAAATTATAATGATCCTACACATTTTCATTAATCCAATTATTTCTACCATTTATACATTATGTTAAGACAAGGCGACCCTATTTAATCCTTGTTGAACACAAGTTCTATTGAACGAGTAATCCAATAAAGGTTTAATGATAGGGGTATGCATTTTTCCTTGTATATATTCATATGAAAATACTTATTTTGCATGCGTTTTTAACTTATCTTTCTCATTTTAAAATTTGAATTTGGTTTTTACTTTAAGAAGGATTATCTGAATGATAACCCTTGAAAATAGATTTGATACGAATTTTACTTTCGTAAATAGATATTTTCAATAATAATAAAAAAATAAGAGTCTTGATAAATTTGAAACTTCTCCATTACAAAAAAAAATAATCATATATAATTTCATACAAACCATCACTTAGGGAAATATTTCCATATAAATCACTTAGAGACTTGAACGATGAAAGTTAGAAATTTTCATATGAAACTTTTGTTTTTTTTGGTATCCTATTTTCATATGAAACTTTAATCCTTATATAAAAATTTAAATGATTAATATTTTACATATTATTATATATTTTAATTAAGAGGTGGGTTATACTTACCACTAGTTTACCACCCTTATATGCAAGCTCATCAAGTTTGGAGTATCTAGAGCGTAGGTGAAAGTTGCGAAAAAGTCTATCTCCATCAGTAATATAGATGTCCTTGTGTGTACTTAGTATAAGATTTCTGTCCTTGCACCAACGGTGTAAGATGAAGTGTTCAGGGATTTGCTTAACATTTTCAAACAAAAAAATAGCAAGAACATGCCGACATAGGTGTTGGACAAGTGGATTGAATACTCAAGAGGAGAGGTGAATTGAGTTTTACAAAATCTTTTCACAAAGTGCCTCTTTTGATATTTTAAAGAGTGTTTCTCAATAAAATGATTTAATAAGGAAAAATCTAAGTGTGAGAGCAAGTTTGTGATCAATAAAGTAAGCAAACAAATATATAAACACAATCTAAAAATGCAATTTCAATACTAAAGTAAGGAGTTTAAGGTTAGAGAAATTGTAAACTAGATGTGTCCTGATTCGGTCACCACCACCGTGACCTACGTCCAAACTGAAGCCGCTCGATCAAACTTTTTCACTAACTATCTAGCTTGAGGGTGTTTGACAAACTACTATAACCTTTCAAGACTTCGGGCTTTTGATGCCTTATAATTTTTCACTCCAAATTTTCTTAGAAATTTGGTGACCTCTCAAGTGTAAAGGGCTCACTCCCCTAGCTATTCAAGAAATAAAATGGAGGTGTTTAACAATGGCTAAGTACTCTCAAAGTACAGATTATACAAGTTGAAGAACTATGGGTGTTGACACTCTCACAAGAATAAAGCTTAAAGAGAATTTATGATAAAAAAGACAAGAATAATGCAAGTAGTACGATTTAAATGAGTAATAATTATCAAGAAGAGTTGTCCAATCAATGGAACAATAGTCTCTATTTATAGAGGGCCTCCATGGGTGTTTTTCTACTCATTTTCACAAATTAGCATCTTTATAGCCGTTATTTTGTCTTCTGCATAGTGGGTAATCGATTACTATTGAGTGAGTAATCGATTACCATTAGGGTGTGTTTGGTACAAGAGAAATTTTTTGGTGACCGGGAATCATGATTAATGGGAATACAGTAGAAATTGAGTTTACTTGGAATCTTACGAAGGAGGTGTTTGGTTCGCGAAAATATTACCGGGAATATTGGATAAAAATTACTTATTCCATATTTGGTTTAGAACGAAATATGACTTGGAATATGAGGTTATTTTACAAAAATAACCCCAAACTATTTTTACTTTTGTAATTGATAGATTGGGTCTAGATTTTTATGTGTATTGGGGTATTTTTGTCTCAAAATTTATTGTTGTGCTTTCCCTTTACTTGGTATTCTGATTGGTATTCCGAATTACCATATTATTTTTAGTAATCTGAATAGTGACTTTTCTTTATAAATCAAATTACCGGTAATCCTTGGATATCCGGGAATCATAATTTATTCCTTCTACCAAACGTGGTAATTACATTTACCAAAGAAGGATTACCGGTAATCCTCTTCAAAAACTTGAAACAAACACCCCCTTAAGGTTAATCAATTACCCTTGCTTGGGTAATCGATTACCCTTGCTTGGGTAATCGATTACCATGAAGGATAATTGGTTACCATTGCTTGGGTAATCGATTACCAACCTGTTAAAAGGTTGGATTTCGTCCTAAAATGGTTTTCTCATGATCCAAATTGATTTCAAATACTTTTAAGTATTTGATAAACATTAAAAATAGATTTTAATGCTAGGAATGCATTTAAATGTTTAAACGATGATTTGATGCATGTATTTGAAAAATACTTTGAGCTTTGTTCACATAGGAAATCAATTTCCCTTTCAAATGATTCTAAGTCCTAAGATATATTACTTTGAGATTGCTTGGACTTAAAGTCTTCTCTTGAAGCTTGAGTTTTAATCTTCTTTAGACTTCTTTTTGATGGTTGCACTTTGAAGCTTTCTTTCCATGCTTGTTTGTTATCATCAAAATCGTTGAACCTTTATATTCTTTGTGTAGATTGCATTGGTTCCACAATAGGATTCCCATGAAGTCAAAATAAAGGCAAGAACAACTAGCTTATTCTCAACCGTTGCAAAATATTCTCTATCTTTCCTATTAAAAACTTGGTAGGTAACACATTTACCATCATTTCCAAATTTTTCCTTAGATAATTGTACAATAAGAGACAGCTCTTCACTGAACTTTAAAAAAATTGCACGATTATACACTTTATCTGCATGCTCCTCCAATGGCATATTAAATGTCAAAAGCCTTTCTTTATGTTTAGATTCCTTTAATGTTGTTCCAGATGTAACAAATCCTTCAAAGAATGAATTTAACTTTCACTGCACTAAGTATTTTCATACCATCAAAGAAAGTAGATATGTTAAAGATTGGTACCAATGATGATCTAATTGAGTAAAGTACTTGCAGTCACTCATTTCCATGAAGACCATACTGAACAAGAAGATTTTGCCATCTTTCTTCAAACTCTTAAGTGATCTTGGAGCTCCATATACAGTCATTGAAATGCTTCTTAAATGACGCGTGCTTATGGTAGACATGGAATAACTTCTCATGAAACTTTTTCTTGATGTGCCACAAACAAAATCGATGCTTAGTCTTTGGGAAAACTTTGGAGATTGCATTGCTAATCGCCACGTCCTGGGACTTCAATGGCATGAGTAAGTGTGCAGTCACTAACAAACAATCATATTTGAGATAATAAATGAAACATCAAAATAGAGTTTATCTAATTGATTATACCTAGTCAGTAATTATGGCAGATGGATGTTTCTCATTCATTGCTCGTAGCCATTCCTCAAATAGCCATACAAAAGTATCCTCAATTTCATCTTATAATAGAGCACATTTGAGCAAGAGCGATTGCATACGATTATTTACACTGACAAATGGTCCAAATGGCATTATTAGTTCTATATGTCTTGTCAAATGTTATAACATCCCCAAAAAGCTCATAGGCATGTCTGGATCTTGCATTATCCAGAAAAAGCTCACCATACGATCATCATCATCACATTTGATGGAATAAAAAAATCTAGATTCAGTGATTGTTGTTTAATACAATAAAGTAGCACGACTTGTGCATCCCCAACATCATATATCCTTCTCCTTATATTTTCCATATGATTATAACAATCTCGAATGTCAAACCCCAAATCATAACTTTTGAAGATGGTGGCTATCTTTCCAATAGGCAAACCCGCCTCGTTGAATTTTTTAGCAAACATTTTGTAGCATCAGGCATTTTTCTATGTGATCTCAGATATACAACACTTTTTGAGTAAGCATCTCATGATTATGGTTGTCTATGAAATGTGTGAATTTCTCCACATATTTGTTTTATTATTTATGGAAGCCTTGACACAAGCTTCCAATCCTATATGTGATAATGATGTTCTCATTGATTTGGTCTAACGCAATATACCCATGTTTTCTTCTTTTTTCGGTTATGGATAACCTTCTCTAATACATGTTAGCTTTATGTAGTCCTCCTTGGATGTTCGTTCCTGGATTCCAAAACCTCTTATCCTACCAAATGTTGTATATAATTCTACTACATTCTTCCGTTCAGGAAATTCCATTCCAACTTCATTGGAAACATTAGTACTCTTTGTCGGTGACAATGGAATGGCATTCCACATATTATTAGGCAAGTCATTTGATATGTCATCTTCCACTTCATCGGTATGTCATTTTCTACTCCATTTTATTCGACATGCAATAATCACTGAAGTCAATATAATCAAATTGAATCATCTTCCATGTTGACCTTCATTGAAATAAACATGTAAATGTTAAAGAATAAACATTATGGGATTATAAAAAATACAGTAGTGGATTCTAAATAAGCATATATTAACATATACATTGAATATTATATAATATTTCTTTTATTAAGTGAAAAAAACGAATTCATAATAAGAATTTACAGCAGCACAACCTTGAAAAACAAAATGAAACACGGTAATGTAAAATATTCATGCAGGAGAAAAAAATGTTGAAAATTTTGAATATTTTTTAGTTCCTGAAGCTGCAACGACAATGCTGACTTCATACTCTACATGCAATTTGGCGGTAGTTTGAGGATGGATACATATTCCATAATATATGAAGAAAGCAAAAATAATTGTTATTCCATTGACCTAGAATATAGAATTTGTAGTCTATGTATGAAATCTTTATAATTATTATTAGCATAGAAAAACCCATCAGAATAGGAGTTGTTAATCCTATTCTGGGTAGGAAAATTCATAATCGAAGAACCAGACAAACCATAACATACCATTAATGGCAAAAAAATTTATTCATTGCAATTTAATTAAATAGTTACGTAAATATAATAGTTTGGGGAGTATTTACAGATCTATTGCACACCGTGACGCACCTTTTGGGCGTCACAAGTGACGCCCAAAAGGGGCGTCACATGCCATGCCATTCCAGTTAATTTTTACGGTCCATTCAATGGCTCTGCTAGTGTTGCAAGCTTTGTAATTGTAACGGTCCATTCAATAGCTTTGCTTTGGGCCCACTTTGCTGATGTTACATATTTTGTTTGTGGGAACTAAATCTGATTCAGTAATTGGCAGTCTACTACATTTTCTTGTTGACTAGGGGGAACATGGGATCTACACTGTTCATGCTTTCAAATCATGAGATTCATGACCAAACGGCCCCTAAGTTTCATCAAAGCGAACTCGATTATAATTTGGAAGGTTGCCCATTGGAAAATTGGCTTTATGTATTATTCATTACCTTTTGACCACAACATCCCACGAGATACTTTAATGTTGAAGATAATTTATAATTTATTAATTTTATTAAAAAAAGATAAAAAGCAAAAATATATTTTAAAAATATAGATAAAAAATACTTTTCTCTCTTATTAACGGATAGAAATAACAAATTCTTTATTTGTTAACCAAATGATATAACTTGTGTATAAGAATTGTAATATTCAAGGTATTAGAATGAGTCAAATACTGAAAGAGATATAGGATGTCATAAGAAATATTTGTTATTTTGAAAATTATATACTCGCACTGTAAATTGCATTGTAGTGTAGAAAGTATAATTGTAGTGTAGAAAGCTACTCTGGTTAATCCCTCATTAGCTTGGAATTATGATAATTTTTAAACATTATTTCTTTTCTTGTAAAGTTCTCTCACACTTTATATTATGGCACTTTTTTTCTCACAATATTATACACTATTTTTTTTAAACATTTAATAGAAAGTATATATTTTATTATAACATTAGGTATTCTTATTTATAGATGGACTAATCCATTTTGGTGCCATCATTAATTTCAGACCACGACTTACAAGATAAAATTTCATTGTTGCGAATTTAAATTATGTTTGTGAGAGATAAAATATATCAAATAAGGTGTCATTACATAGATCTTAAAAAATTATGTAGAATCAAAAGAAGAATTACCTGATTTGGATACCCAAATCCAAAAGTTTTACATTTTACTAGTCTTCTAGTGTTGACACCTCATCCTTCCCACAATCCAATGATTTGCTTTAGCCAAAGCCACATACATAAAAAGTGCACCCCCACCCAACAAAGATAGGTTATTATTATGGGAAAAGTGTGTGTCATTTTAAATGATATAAAGTTATGTTATTTTAAGAGAGAGAAAGACATAGATAATGGAGGAGAGAGAGTTGACAAAAATAAAATAAAAATGTGGGTCCTACCTCTTTGTGAGAATGAAAGAATATAAATTGTGTCATTTAAAAGTATAAACATTTTTCCCTATTATTATATGATCAAGAAGATCTCTCTATCCACCCTTTGGTCATGAATCTCATGATTTGAAAACATGAACAGTGTATGTAACATCAACAAGAAAATGTAGTAGACTGCCAATTACTGAATCAGATTTAGTTCCCACAAACAAAATATGTAACATCAGCAAAGTGGACCCAAAGCAAAGCTATTGAATGGACCGTTACAATTACAAAGCTTGCAACAGTAGCAGAGCCATTGAATGGACCGTAAAAATTAACTGGAATGACATGGCATGTGACGCCTCTTTTGGGCGTCACATTGTGCAATAGATCCGTAATTATTCTCAAAATTACAATAAATGTGTAATTATTTAATTAAAAAGCATTATTTTAATTTTTTTGCCTACCATTAATTGATATAATCCTTAAATTTTTGCAGCCCCATATATGAATTTTATGTGCAACGGGGAGTTTTTTATTCTAATACGAAAATAGAAAATATGAACCTACAATTATAACAAAGAATGAAAGATGTACCGTTGGAATCTATAAGCCCACTATGTTCCCTTTGGGGATGATGTCACTATATGGATGATACCTCTAGCTAAGGTAAAGACCAGGCTAGAAGGTATTGTTCCAAGTATGAAGCAAGTTAATAACAATGGAAGATGAGTGTGTGGGTCTGTGACTTAATACAAATGGGCATAATAACGATACATAAGATGCCTCTTTGGTGTGCCAAAGAGGGCTATTTATAAGGAGGTTGTATGAGCTTCCAACGGGTTGGTGAGGAAGGGGTCAACCCTTCTTGGGGTTCGCTCATGATAGCAGATGCCGTGGGGCGTGATAGGCGCTGCTATGATAGCAGTGATGCACCTGGCTGTGTCAGGTATGTCAAAGGGGGCAGTTCCCTTTAACGACATCTGGGACGATTGTCTTTGGAGGTTGGGGTCCCGAGACTGGACATTTCGGTGTCTCTTCTGGGGGTTATCGTCCCATTGGGAGTTGGGGACGGATCCCAGATGTTAGGGCTGACGTGGGTAGGGGATAAGGATTAGGCTTGGACCTTTGGGCCACTGTTGTTGGGCCATCCGGAACAAAAGATAAATTTATCAATCTGTGTAATTGGATGACCTAGAGAGAGGATGAATAGAGGGTTGTCAAACCTATAGAGAAGATGAATAGTGATAATTAGGATCATAAGGATTAATTGTTTAGTTATGATCTAACGATAATCAAATTAGTTGTAAATGTGATAAATTTTTGTGATGATAAGTATAACTTCCCCTTTATTTAAAATAAAATAAAATAGTTATTTAAATAATTTAATCTAATAAAATAATATTATTTTATGACAAAGGTTATATTTACAACTTTTTTCACTTATAACCTCTTACAACTCAATCTTAACCATTGATTTCCATCAATCTAACTATTACAATTTATTAGAATTTAATAATTATAACTCAATAAATTATAATCGTTAGATTGATGGAAATCAATGGTTAATATTGGGTTGTAAGTGAAAAAAGATTATAAATATAACATCCTCTTATTTTATTATTATTTTAAGGAAGAAGTTATATTTACAACTCAAATAGTTTACAAACTCTTATAATCATATCTTAACCGTTGATTTCCGTCAATCAACGATTATCATTTATTGTGAATTAATAATTAATTAATAAATTTGAATTGCGAAAATCTTAACCGTTGATTGACGAAAATCAACAGTTAAGATATGGTTGTAAGAAATTGTAAACGAAAATAGGTTGTAAGTATAACTTTCTCGTTATTTTAAGGAGAAATAAGTATTAAAATTGGAATAAATTATTTTACCTATATTTTTTTATCTATCTTACCGATCTTTAATATTGTTTGATCAAAAAAAGAAGAAGAAGATGAAATTCTAATCTAATAATATTAAAGATAATAGATAAGATAAGAAAAAAAAAACAAAATAGATAGAACATCATATCTCATTAAAAGTTTAATAGGTTTAAATAAATCAAACTTTACATGCGACAACAATATATAACGGAATTCAAAAAATCCTCGACCGTAAACACATGCGTCTGCCACAAATTTCCCATCGAATGAATTTCAACGGTTGTGAATCACAATCTTAGGTACACCGGACACTCGTTCCAAAGTTGCAGTCACAATCACAAGCCATATCACACAATCCTCACAAGTCAGAACTCACTCGATCCACTTGTCACGATCCTTTCTGAATCTTGGCGCGTTGCCAGCGCGTGGTTCCCAAATCCTAGCAAGTTACACACACCAAAACATACAAGTACCTAAGTTCCACCAAGGTCATCGCTGGAACCTAGAACTCTCTCAATTTCTCCGAATGTTACACAGAACTACTTCTTATTTTATTATTAAATTTCACATAACCCACCGATACACTCTCTTCTAGATTCCACCCTTAATCCCTTACCTCCTTTGTCGTTTAATAATCTATTTGTTCTTTTTGGTTCATCTTCTGTTCTTTTCTATCTTCAATTTTAGTCAAATATATATTTAACATAAAACCCTTTATTAAAATTGGTAATTTTTCTCCTCTTGTTTTCAGATTGAATTCTGAATCTGGAAACCATGATTTACCCTGCAATTTCTTCTCAGAACCCATTTATGGGAAACATGCCAAAGTTCCAAAAACTGCAAAAGAGGCCATCTTTACCCTCATACTCGAGACCCGTCATTTGTTTTCAACACCAGAATCCTAATGCCATTAATAAACCTACATTCATGGTGAACACAGTCACCAACCAATTTCTTCTTGTAGAGAAGAAGTATGAGAAAGAAAGGGGTCCTCCTCAAGCTGGCAGCGAACAAATGCAACTCTTGTGTGGGTTTGGTTATTGGGTTCAGGGTTTTAGGTGTTTTCCATGGCTTGCTCTCAATTTTCACATGGCCAACAATCTCAACTTGCACCCTTCAACATTACAACTTGTACAGAACTCTGCTAACCTCCCCATGGTGGCTAAGCCCCTCTATGGAATCCTTTCGGATGCTATCTATATTGGTGGTGCTCACAGAATCCCTTACATTTCCATAGGAGGTAAACACACATATTTTTATGTTGTGTCTTTTATTTTATGCTTTTTGGTTCCTTTTGTGTGTCTAGTAGTTCAGCATCAGAGGGACTTGGTCAATGGTTATAAAAATGACACACTAAGGAGGAACTTAGATTTCTGTATAGGCTGTTCATTGGAATAAATCCATACATTTCAATATCATTCACTTTAGTGTTTTTAATCATCTTATGAATGAGATCAAACTGCTGTATAGCTTCAGATAGAAAATGAATCCTTAGAATTGATATTGATGTAATATATGGGTTCTTTTATTTTTTGCCGACCACAACTGGTTTGGGATAAATGTAATGTTGGTGTTGATGTTGTATTTACTTATTTTGGGCTTTATATGTAGTGAGATAAATATCCAATGAGAGTACTTAAGTGCAGAGACTAGGATAATAATATAAACTCATCTTTGACAAGCTAATAAGGTCACAGGAATTGAGAGGTCATTCAGAAAATGTATCGAATTAGATAGACCAAGCACAGGATATCAATGACAACTTAACCCATCTTATTCTTGAGACTTGAGTTTTAAGGACTGAATCTCCAATTTTGTTTTCTTTTTCAACATAAAGCAAGTTACTAATCCACAATGTTTCTGAGGTTCAGACTTACAATTTCTTTAGTTTGGACCAGTCTGATTTGATATTAAGGTTTTTTTGGTTCTGCTATTCCGTCTTTAGGTTGTCATGTTGCTTTATATTAAGGTTAGATGCCTATTTCCCTACGTTACCATGCTATGAAGCATTGATACTCCGAATTTTTTTTTTCAACGTATCGGATATGCGTATCGGAAACATATTGTATCGTATCGACGAATTAATGGTCGTAGCGAGAACGTATTGGGAACGAGTCGGTGTTTCATAGCTACCATGTCTTATGTTCAACTTGCCTCTTTCTGTTTGTACAAATTCTATACAGTGACAGGTACATGATTAATCTCCTTACAAAGTAAAATTTAACTTGGTTGAATATAAATAATCTCTGATTATGAAATTACAAAAGGATAGTGGTCAGAAAGACATTAAGAAAAACAAGGTGGAACTCCTTCATTTGATTAGAGTTTTTAAAATAGTCGTGTGTATATTAATATCAAAGGATTTGAAAATGGGAAAAAAACAAGAAAAAGTTGGCCTTATGTTGAGGAGCCGAAAGAAGAAAACTTATTTGGTTCAATCTTCAGTTCTTCTGCAGGTCCTTTCTTGGAGTCTTCTTGCATTAAACCCTATTGCACGTGAAGTGCTTCCCAACTTAATTGCATCTGTGCTTCTCAGTAATTTGGGAGCATCCATTACAGAAGTAGCAAAGGATGCTCTTGTAGCAGAGTATGGCAAGAAGCACAAAATTGGTGGCCTACAGTCATACACATTCATGGCGGTAGCTGCAGGTGGAATCTTAGGCAATTTGATTGGTGGTTTTTTCTTACAGAAAATGCCTCCGAGAACCATGTTCGTTATATTTTCATTTTTACTGTCTGTACAACTAGCAGTTTCTCTCTCAACGAGAGAGGAGTCTTTAGGCATACCACAACTTTCAGGTCAAAATCTTGCTAGGAAATCTATCTCAGAAAATATCAGAAATCAAGTGTCTGATCTTGTCACGGCTATTAGCGACAAAAGCATTTCCCACCCGCTTATGTGGATTGTTGGATCAATTACCATGGTCCCAATGCTTTCAGGCTCTATTTTTTGCTATCAAACACAGTGTCTAAATCTTGATCCTACAGTAATCGGGCTGTCTCGAGTAATAGGCCAGTTGATGCTTCTTTCAGGAACTGTGCTTTATAACCGTTATTGGAAAAAATTTCCAATGAGAAAGCTGATAGGCATGGTGCAGATTCTATATGCTTCATCTCTACTTCTTGATCTTGTTTTGGTAAAACAGATAAATCTTAGATTGGGAATTTGCAATGAGGTGTTTGCTCTTTGCTTTTCTGGTTTGGCAGAAATTCTGGCACAGTTTAAGCTCCTTCCTTTCTCAGTTTTATTTGCTAGCTTATGTCCAAGGGGTTGTGAAGGATCTCTCACCTCTTTTCTTGCATCAGCTTTGTGTCTATCATCAATAATTAGTGGGTTTTTGGGTGTTGGATTGGCCTCTTTGCTTGGTATTACATCTGGTGATTACTCAGGCTTGACCATGGGAATTCTTACACAGTTTGTTGCAGCTTTAGTTCCTTTAAGATGGATTCATTATGTACCTATGTCACAACCTGTTGTTGAGAAGCAAAGGAGAAGAAGTATGAAAAGAAGAACTGGTAGACAAAGAAGAACTGGGAAAGTTGTGCTTGGTTATTTTAATGCCTACCGGTGTGAGAGGGAATGAGAGACTGAGTTGAAAATAATCAATTCTTACCTTTGCAGCTTTAATGATTATCCAAGGATGAATGGTACTTGAGACATGTGGTTTATATCTTCATTCCTTTCACTACAAAGCTAGGATTTTTGCTCACATTTTGAATTCATATCTTGGGGCTAACACATTGTAACAGGTAGTTTTTGAACATAGAGTGCTCCTGTATATTTTCATAGGAAGTTAATTGAATTTCAACGTTTTACCTCTTGATTCTTCCGGTGATATGTACTCTAATTACCTTGGTTTTTTATGTACATGTTGAACAATCACATTGTTAACTGATTAGGAATATTCATCTCATATGATCTTGTTCATGAAAATATATGCAACATTTGATTGAATGACAAATGGTATAAAATAATTAATGATCCTTATTGTGGGCTGAGGAATCTCTTTAAGGCCTAGAAATCATGATTAAAAATGTTAGTCAGAAATCTACATCTGTTGATCTCGGAATCAATTATTTTACCGTAAAAGTTGATGCACACTTCGAAGGAACAACTTTAAAGTTATTAGAAAATTATTGTTATTGTTATTGTTATTGATTAATGACTATACCCCCACCGAACGTTAGAGTTTTAATTTTTGTGGTTCAAGTTAGTTGGTGGTTAAACAGACTTTTTTTGAGAATGGTAAACGGAAACACTGATCCGTTAAAAAAGTAGTTAAGTTGATATGTAAGTTGCTATAAGCCTATAATCATTAGATCCCTTATAGTTTTGAAGTTTTTAACGTAGTTTTTGAGCTTCTAAAAATGTTTAATTTGATCTTTCCTTGCTGAAGACCATTTGGACTTCCCTAATGAATGTTTATAGTTATCCACAGACTAATTTGTGTTGTTAATTACAAACTATCTACAAACCATTTGAACTATTTTGCTTATTTTTTCTTTTTATTTATTTATTGGTAAAAATTTTCTTTTTATTTTTATTTCATATTTTCACAAACTATTTAATAAATTCTAAATCAATAAAGTTAAAAATATTTCAAGAAAATATAAAATAATGCAAATTATAAATGATGTAATTAAACTGAACTTGAATTTTATATTTTTTAAATAAATGAAGTTCAATTTTTATTTTTATTTGGGAAAGAGAATGAAGCTCAAATTTTAAAATTAAAACATTTAAATAAGGGTTTGCTTTTTCTATAGTCAATGTAGATAACTTATCTACACTGAACCCAAAATAACGTCATTTTGAGGGAGAAATCAAGATATTCTTGTAATTATAATTATAATTTATTTCAGGATTATAATAGTCTTTTTCATTTTAATTTTTTAATTTTTCAACCTAAAACGATATCGTTCTTGTGAGCGAATATAGATAACTTATTTACATGCATTATACAAACATTAAAGCCTTTAATAAAGGGTTTAATATCTTTCTTGTTGTAACAAATAAAATTATCTCTTACATATACATATTAGTATGTGGACCCATATTTTTTTCTCTCTCTTCTCTTCACCCGGCCTCACATAGATCACATATACTTTTATATGTGTGTAGGAGATAAGATTATCTTCTACAACATAACCTGTTACAAACCTTCAAATAAATAACTCAAACTTTAAGTATTTGATTTCACTCTACTTCTATCCTTCCCTAATAATTAAGAACCAATATAGATTTATCGGAAACCCACATTTAAATCCATTTTTTTGAATAAATCATAAGTATCCTTCACAGGAGATAATTTTGTTCGAAGCGAATCGATGATTAAGGCTTGTTATTGGAGAGAATCGAACACATATTCTCATCATTACTTGCTCAGCTTCCATGTGCCAATCGATAACTGAATTAAATCAAAAAATCAAAAATAAAAACAGTATATTTTAATTGGATTGGATCAATTTTTGATTTGGTTGGTGAATATTGATCCAATCCAAACTGATTTGATGTATTATGTATTTATTATTTTTGAAATATGGTGACTTGAAATCTTGTTATTTTGTAGACTTGAAATCTTGGATGTTATTGATAGCAAATTATCTTATTTTAATTTTTTATTTTCTATTAATTTATTTTAACTCTTCATGAGTTATAAGATTTGTTTTAGTTTAAAGACTTAAATTTTTCAATGGTTTGTAACCCGTCAAATACAAACCAAATAAAATTGGATTGCATCGATTTTGAAAAAATTTATACCAGATGGATGATTAAATAATAAAACCAAAAATATTGAATATTTTAAAATTGGCTGGCAATCAAACTGAGCTTATAAGAGTGAGTAATATTACTATTATTTACCACTGGGCTATTTTCAATTATTAGTCAAAATATATCTTATAATTTATTTATTATATAATTTAATATATTTAATTAAACCATTCAAACCAACTATTCACTGGTTAAACTAATAATTCAATAACTCGATCAAGTGGATAACCGAACCAAGTTTTAAAACACTGATAAATACACAATTTGAGAGTATGTTCACATCATCAGCTGGTGTGATTTCCCAGCCCCATTTTCTAGTCTCATTTAATGAATAGTGACAAAGCCATTGATCGTATTGTCACATTGTCGCTGACGAGATACCGACAGGTCGACAACTGAATTTAAAAGTATAGTTTCAGAAGAGTTGCAATCAAACTTTATTTAGCTAAGAATTTTTTTTCAAGAAAAATAAAATTTTGAAAACTAAAAGTTGGATTTAGGTCGGTTACGTATAGGAAATGATAAAAATAAAATAAAATAAAACTTATCGTATTTGTGTATATTCGTTGTAAGATAATTTGTCTCAAGTTTATGGAGTTTGATTTTCTCATATTGCATGAAAATTAAATTCTCATGTTGTGACACAATTAATGGTGAGCTTCATATTTATTAAAAAAAGAAAAAAAAATTTGCACGTAAATCAAAGAATCATAACATGAGAATTGAATTTTTATGCAACATGAGAAAATATTTTTACTTACGTGTGTTTTGTAAAGTTATTGGTTGAGTCTTCTTTGGCAGTGTTTGAGGATGGCTCCACTATATATAGTAGGAAGATGTGTAATATATTTACAACTAGTTTGATGCTCACGTTAATACCTGATTGAATTGAAGTACATAGAATAAAGGAAAATATCTATATAAGAACTTGAGGGTTGTGTACTAGGATCGAGCAAATGAGTGTATATTTCAAGGTTTGTATTGCCATAGGTGTAGTGGCAAAAGTAACACCCCGTATTTCGTTCTATTATTATTGCATATGATACTAAGTGTAGTTATAATCATAACAGTTTAATTAAAAAATAGTTAAATTTTTTCTTTTTAAACGTTATACATTCCATTTAAAATAAGGGAAATGCATTTGTCATATTACATGACAAATAATATGACAAATAAATAGTTGTTATATTAAGAAAAAGACAAGATCAATTTATTGAATAATGTGCCCTCTCATTTTCTTTAATATTATATAACTTATCTTTTTCTTAACATAACAACTATTCATAAATGCATTTCCCTTAAAATAATTACCGTATTCAAAATAAACTGAAACTGTAATTGTAACCCAATGAATTTGCGGGATAATTAAATCTAGTTTAATCATATCATACTAGTCCTGTTAGACACAACAATCGGGTTCCCATACACCCCACATCACTATTGTCATTTTTTAGCAAACTGGGCAGCTCATTAAGCTCTTTATTGAGCAATCCGCTTATGTTTGCTACACTGCTCGCTAAAGCATTGCAGCGAGCCAATTAATTCCCCAGACAATAGCTACTATCCAATGCTCTGTTCTCTCACTAAAGCAAGGGCAGCAACGAGCTTGGTCGCTCAACAGCTCGCTGAAGCGAGCACTTCAGTGAGCAGTCCCCTACTTCAAATCATCTTCTGTCTCACTTTTAATTACGCAACCGTGCAACATACCGTATGAATTACTTAAGAACTGTCTTGCCACGTACTCGTGTAAAAATTCCTCTTACACCACACAATAAGCATTACACAACATGCATTATATTCAATCTATTATACAACCATATAAACCAAAATCCACACGGGCTTGGTGGAACAATCAAGGGATAAATCCCAAGGTCCGAAAGCTTACCTGCCACAGCTTTCCACCAAATGCTTTCCTTCACAACAAGGTGGTCCTCACCTTATGCAACAGAAGGAAATCCTCACCAATGACTTGTCAAACACAAACCACACTTATTCACAAGGTGACTTGCAATCAACAAATTGCATTAAATGAATATATCTATATTCATATTAACATAAGCAATCCAACATAACAATTTCACAAAGGTGGAAACTCACCTACACTTGAATCAATCAAGTATCATTGTCAAGCACCATGGAATCCTCCAATGCTTGATCTCCCTCTTCTAGTTCACTTGTTTCACTCCTAGAAACACCATGAACACAAACAGTACAAACCAACTAACCTACATTACTTAAGACACAAGTAATTTCACATAGGTAACATGACATTTTCAAAAATCATGCAATTGGTTCAAATAACTTTCTTAATATATTTCTACAGTTTAAATCATCTCCCAAGCATTTCTTCCAACATGAGTTAAGCCTAATTCGTGCTCAAAGATCATCATTGAAGTCACGTTTCAAAATGAAAACAAAGAAATTCAAATATCTTGAAACTAGAAGAGAATGATACGGTCTTACCATAAATATTCATAGAATACTCCTAGGAATGCCTTTCAAGCTCCAATGTAAGCCAAATTCTCCTCCGAGTTCATGAATGCCCAAAATTTTGCAACTTTCCCATGTGGATTTCTTCCTACGCAATGATTTTTGATAGGGTTTTTGTAAAACCCTGCACCGTTAATTAAGGAAGTTAATTAATTGATTATGTGAATTAGGAAATAATTCCATAATTGACCCTAATAATTATTATGAGACTTAAATAATTATAGTAAGTGTGTAATAATGCTGAAAGTCGCTTTTCTGACGAAAAGTGCAGATACCGGTTCTGCTCGCAGTATAAGTGCGTACCGGTGAAGTATCCCGAAAAATTATGAAATGTGAGTATATATTACTAGAATACTATGTAGGACTGTGATTTCAAGTTTCAAGTTAAAATAATGAGAACTGGTGCCAGAACTGATACTGGCTATGGAAAAGCGCATACCGGAAAGGTGCTGCGAAAAATATAATAAAAATATGATAATTCTTGTAAAATTGAGTAGGTTAAGAATCCTGAGTTTGGGATTAAAATGCTAAGCGTAGCTATTAATGCTAATATTGTGTGTTTAATTGTTAAGTGGTTATATATATGCTTGTTAGCAGAGAACCCTAGGCTTCCAGTTATTTTTCCTGCGTGAGAGGGTGGCTGAGCAGCTCTCTAAACATTGTTCCATTGCTCCCTCACCCTTTCCTTGAGCTTTGTGATCTCTTATCCTTCATTTCTCTTCACCTTGTACCTTGTGTGAGTGGGAGAGATCTTTGTGAGTGTGAAAGAAGCACATTTTCTGAGTTTGGAGGCCGTGAGAAGTCAGTTTTGGGGCTGTGTTCTTTGTTCTTGTGAGGTGTGGTCATTTATTTGGCATTTTGATGCTCCAAGGTGCCTTCTTGTTGAGAGAAAGTTTTACCTTCTTGCTCATTTTCGTGCACCTTGAGGGACAACACCCTTGCATCTGATTTGTGAGCTCCAAGAGCATCCTCTTTTCTGTTTTGAGCCTTTGGGTAAGCACCCTCACTTGGATCATGAGTTTTAGATGTTAAAACTTGAGCCTTGGTATGTTAAATAAAGAAAATAAATAACCAAGATGATCATTAGCTTAAATGTGTTTAAAAATGCATGCTTGAATGTTTAGAAGTGTTAAAAGTTGAAGCTTGTAGGAAAAACTCTTGAAAAAATGCATTTTTGGCTTTCTGTCGCAAAATATCCCGATATTGGAAAACCAATATCCGGATATTGATATCCCAATATTGATATCCGGATATTCATCCATAAATATCCGGATTCGATATCCCGATATTCCTTTGGCAATATCCCGATATTTTGGTCTGGACAGCAACGAACCTGTTTTAGTAAAAAATTGATATCTTCAAATCGAGTGCCGTTTGGACCTATGTGAAGCTAACACATAGGGATACAACTCTGTAAATTTTCGTAGCCATTGGATAAGTGGTTTGATCGCAGTATCAATTTTAAATCGCGTTTTGGTTGTTGGAAATTCCGTTTGCAGCAGTCACCTTGCGTAAAACTTAACCGGAGTTATACAACTCCGATTGAGACATTTAATATGTCATTGTAAATATGGAGATGTCTAGTTTAACATATTAAAATATTGGAATTTTCGGTAAAGAGCTGCAATTAAAGCTTTAAAAAGAGCAAACGCAGTTTAATGCTTAAGGCTTTGAGAAAAGCCTGCAGTAAGTGAAAATGAGAAAGAAAACGTATTCCTTTTGACATGAATTTATAGAGCATGATTATTGATGATTAAGTATTGTATTAACATATTGTGATTGTGCTGTTTGTGGGCCTTGAGCTTGTGTGGACTCTTGGTTGGTTAGCTAGCTTACAAGGTAAGCTTTCGTGTCATCGGTTTAGCCATTGTTGGTTCCACCATGTCCCTTGGGGGTATGGTTATATGCATGATGTTGTTTTCATGATATATTGATTTGTGAAATGCTGTTGAGCTGTTATATGCAAGTGCCTTTATGATATGCATATGGTGTTCCACCTATACGGTAAGCCTGAGTATGTGGTACATACAATAGGGTGAGGATGTGGGTGAGGTGCAAGCGATGTTCCTTGTACTAACTGTAGGTAATAGATGTATTCCTGCATTTCTCTGGCCAGTAGAATAGTTAAGCACACATGGTATGAATATCTATTGCACTGCATAGTTTTGGAAATTATATTGAATTACTGCTTTTAGAACTTATATTGCACATGTAAGTGAGCTTGGGGTGGAAGATCCTTGAGGATCCCTTGTCTTACTGAGATTTCTGTTTAGAGATCTCACCCCACGTTTGGGGCACCATTTCAGGTTCAGGTAATGCGGGGGTTGAGACCTCTAGTGGAAGGAGGCCAGAGCTTAGCTGATAGATGATACTTGTTTACGCTGCTTATGCTGTTATGCTGTTATGATTGGATGCTAGATCTTGTTTACTGTCCTATGTTTTTAGCTTCAGTTTATGGATTTCTATGTCGAGACTTTGTTGGTTATGCTGTCGATTTGGTGAGCATGAGGATTGTCCATGCCACATAGACTTGATTATTGTCTTGTTTTATCTGGAGTTGTAATAATGTATCAGGATTATTATCCAGATTGCGTGTTGTATAGTCGTGACTTAGATACTCACTTTATATCTATACATTGAGGTATTTCTGTTAGATGTCTTTTGCATTTACATACAGGCGATGATTTTATGAAAATGATTAAATAATCAACTTGGCTAAGTATAATGACGTCATAATTGAAAAAGAAAAAGATATTCCGCATTTTTAATTAAGCACGGCTTAATACGATGACATGTTAACAAATCGGGTATACACGGGGTGTTACAGTTTCTTTGGTGGGTTAAGCTCTCCAAGTGATTCTACACACATTTGAAGTTGGAACCAAGTTGATTCATCCACTCTAGCTCACTTTAGGGTTTTCAAGGTCACTTCCCTCCCTAAAAATGGCTGCCTCAGTTTGTTGGAGAATAAAGTCCAATAATGTGTCTTATTTCATCCAATTTTAACAAAATACATGTCTGCTCGTTGGGCTCCTCACTTCAGCGAGCTACACCAGCAAACAATTACAACGCTCACTGAACAGCTCGCTTCAGCGATGAGTGGCTGACAGGGATTTTTAACATAGTTTTCCACTTTCTTACTTACCCACACACAACCATTCAAATTGAGTATTTATTTCATAAATTTCTCCTAACATTTATTCAATTTAATTAAGTCTCTCACTTAATAAATCTTCATTATGCATGATTAAATAATTAATCCAATGCAATAATACATTTTATAAATTAGGGTTATTATAGCAAAGGAGCATAACTCTCTTCTAGGAAAAGAAAAATATGAAAATAACTATAAAGATAAAAATAATGTAAAAATATTACTTTTTGTCCTTGTTTTGGATCAGATTCATATCTCAACAACCTATCCAACAGAAAATTGGGAGGCTTATCTTAATAATCAAACTACCAGAGGATCAAGGAATAAGATTCCTATATCAACAATGATTTTAATTAGCTAACAACCTAGAGGTATTTAAGACCCAGACCTAAGAGGTAAACATTATAAATATAAGCTAAAGATCTCACGTACACATTTTTTGAACTCGTTTACTTTTGGCATCACACACACACACACACACACACACACACACACACACACCAAG
Organism: Gastrolobium bilobum; assembly: GCF_033153095.1. Classification (NCBI taxonomy): domain Eukaryota; kingdom Viridiplantae; phylum Streptophyta; class Magnoliopsida; order Fabales; family Fabaceae; genus Gastrolobium; species Gastrolobium bilobum. The sequence continues at coordinate 58,754 of NW_026896572.1, forward strand.
TCTTGGCTATCATCGTATTATACATGTGTATAATGACCTATACTCCCATATGGAATCTCTCTCATAGATATCTGTGAGTGTATCAATCCAACATACAATTAACACCCATCAGGTGTACATTCATGGTCTACTCGGACCGAACATTCCTAAGATAGCTATGCGGTACCAAGGTGCTAGACGAATATGTCATATGATAGTGCTAAGATGTAAGTATGGGAATAGATTTTATATTGTGATACAAGGCAGTGCCAAGATGTTAATAAGGAAAAAATCTAATATACTAGCATAGTACCTATATCCAAGCAATAAGAGTACAACACATGTATTGACATATTTTTTGAAGAGAGAAAAAATAACTTTAATATTATGCTTATTTATTTTCAGAAATACATATTATGTAATTTTATTTTGAATGAGAATCGTACTTATCACTCAGTACGATGGTACTAGTAAAAATGTGGTCATTTGAAAGACACAATAATTCAATCAACAATCCGAAGTGATTAGTTTGGAAATTTTGAGAGTTTTTTCCCAAAAAAAAGTTTAATGTCTGTCTTGGGCCAAGCGTAGATTGGACCTGAACATGCTGGGCCTGTTATACTAATCCAGCAGAATGTGAATTGTAATATCTTTAAAGTATTTAATTTGTTTGGTAAAACAAACATATAATCAATAATAAAAAAAATTTAAAAATCATAAATATTTCAAATACTTATAATATATGGGACATGATATTGTTATGCCAGTGTAAGAATAAGAAATTATACACTAAATATTGATAATTGATTTGCTTGCATCTAACAGCTCAAATATATAATAAACCATAACTATTAGATATAAATAATATTAACGATCAAGATTGAAAATATAATTTACACTGATATAAAATAATCCTGATCCATATATATATATGGGTCCCTCAGACCTGCCGTCCGACGCAGACACATCTTCGCCAAGATACGCATGTGGATCCATATATTTTTCCCTATATATATATGAGATATATTATTCTACTTATCTTTTTTTCTTGCCTATACCTACCAATCTCCAACACTGTTAGATCATAATCTCAAGAGGAGAGATAAATAGTAAAATTCTGATCTAATTGTATTGGAGAGTGGTAGGTTAAGTAGTCATAAAAAAAGTAAGTAAAATAATCTATCTATATATATATATATATATATATATATATATATATATATTTATATATTTATATATATATATATATACACACACACACATATATATATATATATAAGGTTTTTCGGATATAATGTCACTTGATGTAAGGTTTGGTGCGGTAAAAATTTTATAACTATGTATTTCCGGGAATACATAGTTAAAATGTTAAAGTTATTTTTTTTCTTCAGAATTATAACTATGTATTCCTGAGAATACACAGTTATAATGTTAAAGTTATTTTTTTTTCTCTTTACGTCACCCAGCAATGTCTGAAAAGTTGTTCAAAAGAGAGAGAGAAAAAAAAACAACTTTAATATTATAATTTTGTATTCCTGAAAATTATAACAACCCTCATTAGGAAATATTGAAATTATATGATAAACATAAGGTTGAATACTAGTTTACACTAATTTTTAGCAAGCAAGCTTTTAATGCAAATTTTGTTGAGTAATTGAATGAATTGGCATGATAATAAATATGGTGATACAATTCATGCTAGATAAAGTAAGTTATACTTAAATGGAACTATTAATAAAGTTTAGGGGTCAAAGGATAAATATGTGAAAGTTTAAGGACTAAATTGCAAATAAGCAAAGTAATGACCTAAGCTTAACTTTGATTTCTTAATTAAATTATTTAGAGAATTTTAAAGACTAGAAGTGTCTTAGAATTGTCTAACGATGATTAAATTAATTTATAAAATCAGGTCAAAGTTTAATTAAATATAAGTCAAAGGTGTGTTAAATTGCATGGAAAGTTAATGTAATTAAGTAAATTGACTAGTTTGATAATCTAGTCATATTTTCTACTAAATGATTAATTGAATGCTTTCGATTAGTTCATTATATATGTGAATATATGTGTTTGATAATGGACCAATCATGTTTAATTAAAGGGTTGATTAAGTTAAAATTGAAACAAAAGTTAGTAAACATTTTTTTTTTTTTTTGATAACAAGTTAGTAAACATTTAACTAAGTTAATTTGTTGAATTGTTTTCATGTGTAGTTAATTTCTTCTTTATTTGTACATTTCACGCCTCTTTCTTTTTCCTTCATCTATATGGGCTGAATCATATTGAAAGTCTAAGGAAAAGAACCAATAAGAATTGATTGTTGGTGAGTTGAAAAAGTCAAAGATTGTAAGTTATTTGTTAAAGTTACTAACCAAATGACTTTGTAATGCTTCTTACATGTCAAAACTGGTTGTGCACTTCACTTTTCTGCATGTTGATGTTCGAAATGTGCATGTGGAATTAAACAGCCAATAGAAATTCAAAGAAAGCTTAAAGGGGTCAAAAGTGTAGGAAAAGTTGATGAATTAATAAAGTTAAGTAAATTGGTGTAAAAACTCTTTATGCAAGTCGGTTGGCTCTATGTTTCCTTGTGTCCTTGCCTCAGCCGAACCATCTAGGAGAGAAATAGATGGACTATTGTCATTGGTTGTTGGTTTGGCATTTAAAAGACTTGGTGAGGAAGTAAAAGAAATTAACTAAGATAGGTTAAAGTAACTTAACATATTTTTACACAACCTATTTGGCCATCACACTCACCAAATATTCCACACACTCTTTCATTTTCATCTTGTCTTCTATCTTGTCTCCAATAGCGGAGCACGCTTCTTGAGAAATAACAAGTCCATAACTTTTGAGTTAAACACTTTTAGACTTAGTTTTCTACATAAAATTTGTGGTTTAAGACCTTATGAGCACATCTATGTGATTGGTTATTCAAGTGAGGCTGAGTTGATGGTGTTTTGATCTCTAAAGCTTTGAAGGCGTGGTTTTGTTAGTGTTGAAAGATGATATTTTTGGTGGTTTAAAGTGTGGAGATTAACCTTGTTTTGATAAAGAAGCTATTCAAGGTAAACTACTTGAGATTTAATGATTTATTCTCAAGATATCACCTAAGTTCTTCTTGTTTTAAAGTTTGGAAGTTGATTATATAATATTGAATATTTGATAGGGATTGGTGTTTAAAAGTGATTATTTTTGGAGTTAAACTTATACTAAGTACGTTAAACTAATGAAAATGCAAGGTGGCTTAAAAACCTAGATAAGGTTTCGGCCATGCATTCTTTAATAAGTGTGTCATGTGTTTGATTTTAAGACTATATGGAATCATGAACAATGGTGAGTAGCTAAAAGCTTGAAGTGGTTGGATTGGAATTGAATATTATAATGTTGAGGTATTTAATGATGCTTTTAATAAGTGGTTAGGTGAATGGAATTTTCATCGTACATGAAAAAGATGTAAAAATCCAAAGAATGTCTATGTTGCAATTCGGCCATGTTGAGTTAAATGGGAATGAATCATGTTTAATCATGGTTTACTTGATAAAGATGAACTTTAAGATGAATTAGGGTAATTGAATTATGAATGGATTAATTATAAACTTAATTAGATCGCTTGGTCAATTAAGTGGATGATTAAGGTTAATGTGTAAAGAAATCATTGAAAATGATGTGACAATGAGTTTAAAGGTTATGAAATGATTAATGGAACCTTGGAAGAACAATTAAAATTATGGCAAGAGTGTAATTAGGGTTACACCTAATTCGGCCATTGAGTGATTTTAATGAAATTGGAAAGTTTGGTAAGTTGCTTAAATGATAACTACTTCAATTAAATTAGAGAATGAACATTAAATAAAGAGTGAAAAGCTTGTAATATTGATGGAATTTGTGGGGCCACTATTCAGCCATCATGGGGAAATAGCCTTAATGGTTATTTAAATTCAAGTGGAGTTAATGAAAGAATATAGTTATGTCACCTAGGTTAACTGGTGAATAAATGAATAGGTATAAGTTGTTTAAATTGCAAGTGACACTTATTCAGAAATTGATAGTGTCTTATTTGTGAAAATAGTGTGTGCTCAGGGGAAGTACATTTAAGGATAAAATTGCTTGCAAGGAAGCTTCACAAGGAAGCTCTTTGTTTAAGGAGTTTTCTTTTAGCTTATTGTTCTTCCAAAATCTGGTGGGATGATGGTTTATGTCTGTATTAATAATGTGATTGGACATTGGAGTAGTGCTATGCATATAGTGAATAAAATGTGATGTGTGAGGTATACTGGTATATATTTTAAATGATGAGTTTGATGTTGACATGTCTGATAACAATGTGAAATGATTGATATGTCTGTTGATATATGAAATGATTGGTATGTCTAAAATTCTGGTAATTTAATATGTCTGGTGAAACTGATGTGTGAGGTTCAGATATTTTAATATTCAGATAATTTTGATGTTAGATAAGTTTTGGTGTACTGATGATGTGATGGTGAATTAGTTGTATTTCGTGAAGAGAAAAGTATTCAACTATATGAATACTATATTTATGTATGTGACATTTTGTATAGGTAATCCTTAGTTAGAGGGATACATTGTACGTATGCAGAATTGAAAGTGCATAATCTGATAACGTGATTATGAAAATGTGTAATTTAATAAGGTGTGATATATATAGTATATGGGTGAATTTCAGTACGAGGCCAGTGAGTAACTTGGTTATACAAGTTGAGTGCATCTGATTAATGGATGACTCTGGTGGAATATGATTAGATATTACCGTGAATGCTTTCGATCAATTAGGTGGTTCCGGCTACTCTGGGGAGTAGATATATATTTATATGTATATGTATATATAAATATCGGTGTAAGTTTATATTGTATTGTTTAATGTATTTGTGATGTTTAATGTGTTTGCTTTGTTGATAAATAGATTTGTGGGATGGTGTGCTCTATATGTTATTTGTTGTTATCTATTTGGTTTGATTGTGTTTGTAAGTTCTGTTGATATTCTAATAATTAATGAAATTATCAGTATTTGTTTGAAAGGAGAATATGATAAAGTAATATGGGTATGTTTGAGATTGCTATGATGCTTGGAGATATCACTCCGGGAGTATCAGGTTAATGGGAGAAAGGCGAAAACTTCTGTAAGAACTGTAGCATTGAACTCTATAATAAATTCTGTAAGGATATGGGTGAACTGTGAATAGTTTGTTAAGTTAAATAAAGTTAATTGAAATTGATTGTGTGTTTACATGATTAATGTTTAGAATTGCATTAAGTAATTTAAATACGATAAATTGCTTGCCAAATTATGATTATTGTATGCAATCAACCTTAGGGTGTAAATGAACTAAATTTAACTATAAAGAATTTAGTATGCTATGTGTTGTATGTTGTATCTAGAAATTGTATGTGTAATCTATATGTTTCTGCTATTCTGTGTGCGTTGACCAATTATGCAGGAAGTGAACTTGAGAATGAGGGATTACTCTATAAATCCAGAGTTTACTGGGATTTTATATCTCACACCATGTTTCGGGGCATATTTCAAGTCTTTCTTCAGGTGGTGGATCTTCCAAGAAATAAGCAACCAAGAAAAGATGGTCAGTAGACACAGTAAGATCAGTGTGTGTGATGGATGTTTGCGAATGTACATATGTGATATATTTTCGCTGTTATTATCTGTGGTTTAAAAGAACATGATGTGTTGTGATCATGTCTGTATGTAAGTTATGGTGTATAACTTGATACATAGACATAATGGGTGCATTTGTATATATGTTTGGTATGATGACAATGTGTGCATGTATGACGAAAAATACTATGTACAGGCTTGAAGAAAGTAATTGGTATGAAGTATTGCATGTGAATGTTTGGATATATTATGTACAACAAAGTATGTTTGTATAATTTATATTTTACTGAAAGTTGAATAGGAATCTACGGATAGATTCTGAAATGGTAGATATGAGTATATTATGTATTCGTTATTTCTGAATTATAGGTGTTGATGTTGTTTAGTTAATCCAATATACAAATGTTATGTTGTTAGTAAATTATTAAAATAGTAATTGTCAAGAATTAGGGTTGAGTTTGAATTCTGTACAATTATGGGATTGTATGGTTTTAAATTTCGCATATAGTGAACATAAAAGAATACGTAAAATGTTTAAATTAGTCACATAGTTTAAAGAGAACTATTGTGATATTTCTATGAAAGTTTTTCGTTATATTAATTAAGGGTTTTATTATTCTCCTTCAACATAAGATAGATATCTTATGTTGTAGAGAGAAAATGAGTGGGTCCCACCATTACAAGAAAAAAAGAAAAAAAGAAAAAGGTGAGGTGCGGAAATCAAAGTGAGAGAGTAGGAGATAAGTAATCTTATGTAAAAGGAGACTAATATTTCTCATTAATTAATTAAGTGTGAAAGTATACCGTATGCAGGTAACACTTTGTGCTTACTAACAAGGTGTTACAAGAATACATAGTTATAATTCTGAAGAGAGAAGAAAAATAACTTTAACATTATAACTATGTATTTCCGGGAATACATACTTATAAATTTTTTACGGCACTAAACCTTACATCAAGTGACATTACAAATCATTTTGATATATATATATATGGGGCAAGATTTATGGGGCATTATAGGATAAGATTCTTTGATACTAATACTAAAAGATCCTATCCATGTGTGTGTGAATTATTTTTTCAGATAATAGGAAATAATTTTCTCATATTGCAAGACATCGAAATTCATATTTTTATTTTATTTTTTTCTTTCTTTTTAACAAGTGGAGTGTCTCATCACTTGTTGTATCTATGTCATAAGAGATGTTACCTAATGTGATATGCTAATATGATTTAGGGCACTAGAGAATCCGTGTGTGTGTGTGGTGTTTTTTTATAAATATTTTTATATGCCTAGTAAGGTTGATTTGTGCATGTTTTGCTAATCTGTACATATTTGTATGGGAAATATTTTTTCATGTAATAAGAAATAACTTTTTCATGTTGTGAGATGTTAAAATCTATATATCTTTTTGTTTTTTTCTTTCTTTTTAACAAGTGATGTATCCCATCATTTAATTATATTTATGGCATAAAAAAATCCTATCCTTTGTGACATGCTAATATGGTTCAGGGCATCGGAGAAGCCCTATTTGTATACATGCTAATATGCATGACCGAACAAAAAGCAGCCAAATATGGTGTCACTGTGTCAGCATTTTTGTTCATTTGTCACTATATTTGACCAAAAACGTGCTTCTTTCTATGAATTCGTGTCGCCAGCTAGGATTACCCCACCACTCTCCGTACAAAAGCATCGCCACCGCTCAAATCACTTTCTTTTTCTTTTGGTCAACTTCACCTTCCATGCTATTTCCAAAAAGAAAAACTTCGCCTTCCATGCTTGGCTTCTTTTTGGAAGGAAAATCATTTTGTATTTTGACAGAGACAAAAAACTTAAGTTAAACTAAGTCTATAAAAAGTTTAGTCAATGGAGAACACGCAAGCTGGACGTGGAAGCATATACGAATGAATCTACTTAAAATATATATAATACTATTCACATGCGTAACGCTACCATATTAATATCTTTTTTGGTCTACACTAATATAATATTAATTATTTAATAACTTTTTTGGTCTACAGTAACTCGTTTAACTTTCGGAAGTATGAAGTCATTTGGGTTTTATTTACGAGAAAAATTATATTTATAACTTTTTTTTTTACAAATTATATTGTATCTTATTGATAAGATACTCTTAAGTGAAGTCTTACGATAAAATATAGTGTAGTTTAAAAGTTAAAAAAAAATATTCTTTTTTTTTCTGCAGTTAATATAGATAAGTTATGAGCCCAAAACGACGTCGTTTTGGAACGAAAAAATAATGTATTTTTATAATTATAATTTATTTTAGGATTATAATAATCTTTTTCATTATAGTTTTTTAATCTTTGAACTCAAAACGACACTGTTTTGGAAGTAAATGTAAATAATTTATCTACATTCACTGTAGAAACATTAAAGCCTTAATTTTTTTTTATCAATATAACTCTCCTCTTATTTTACTTATAAAAATCTTTTTTTTAAATAAAAGGAATATGCAATGTACACGAAAATATGGAGTAAACTATTTTTTTTAAATAAAAATATTTAAGATGCTAACTACTTCATTGAAAATACTCAAGTTCTCGAGCACGTGCATTGCATTTTTAAAATGTTAAAAAAATTATTTAAAGAAAAATAAGAGATTAATGTTTTTTTTACAAGATGAATATAATTTTGGAAAAAAATATTTGTCCTTTCAAATGACAAAATTTATATCATTTCACTCTACAAAGATGTGAGACTCACATCTTTATTTTTTTTATCCACTCTCTCCTCTTTTATTTATTTATTTCTCTCACTTAAAATGACACAAAAAAAATGACACAATTTTATATCTTTTAAAATAACACACATTTTTCCTATAATTTTATATCATGCATTCTTATAAAAGCGGGTGAACCCAATCAAGAGATACAAGAAAAAGAGAAAAAAAGAGTTGCATTCACTTTAATATGAATGTATGAAATAAAATTATTTCAGAAAAATATTATTTTCATAAAATAAACTCAATTTTAAAATTGTAAATATAAAATTCTGTAAAATTATTATTGTATAAGTGTTTCTTTCGTTATAAATTATAATAATTTTGATTAAAATGACATGATTATAAGTGTTTTATGAGAACAACTACTATTCCTTTTATTTATGGAAAAGTATGTATAATTTTAAAGAATGTAAAGTTAAGAGATAGATAAAGGAGGAAAGTAAGTGGACAAAAAAATATAAAGTTGTAGGTCCTACTTCTTTGTATTTTAAAAGAACATGAGTTGTGTCATTTAAAATACAAACACTTTTCACATTATTTATTCATAAATAATTAGAATCCATCAACGTGATCGTATTAAATAATCACAATCTGACTTTTGATGACTGTCTAATACGAGCGTTATTTTTGTTTAGAGAAAACGTGCTTTCAACAGCAAAACAATTTGGAACTTCATAGCTAGTTTTTCCTTATTCAACAACAGCGCAAAAGGGTGTCCCTGCACTGCAAGTTAGGTGAGGACTGAGGACCAAAAGCGCTTATAAAAACTCCATTATCTCTCTTCTATTATTCTTTCTCCTATTCTTCTTCTTCTTCTTCTCATTGTAGCATTTCAACACATTCATTTTTTTTTCCTTTTTAATCTCAAAGGGTTTCTGAAAGCTCTTATTTTTTCAAGTGAGTATTCATTTGCATATGTATCTCTGCTTTAACTTTCCATTCTCACATTCTCAAATCTCACTCACTCACTCATACCCCCACGTGCACATTGTTCTCTATGTTTGGTTTGGCTGCCAAGAATGTTACTGCAAATGGAAACTTGTGCTCAAATCTCACACCAAATAGTTGTTAACTTTTTATTGTTTTTGTTATGTCCTGTTGCCTATTTTTAAAAAAGGGGTTGTTCTTCTTGGGTTCTCTATAACATTGTTCATGTTCTTATTGGTTTCTTTTCTCTTTTGAAGACTATTCATCTGGAACTTGCATTGTGAACTGAAGATTTGTTGATTACCCTCGTTTATTAGGTACCCTTTTGCCTCTTCTTCTCTGCTTGTGAAATTGAGAATCTGAACTTTGAGTTCCAATTTGTGTTTGATTGTTGTTATTATTATTATTATTATTATTATTATTATTTATTTTTTTAATGGAGATTGCGTAAATATGTTGACATTCAATGGTTCGGTAACAGTTTTGACTTGTGAATCTTTCTTGGTGCCTTCGCTTTTAATGAATATTCAATCTTATTGAATTTTTATTTTGACATGGTCGGATTCTTGGTCACTTTTTATTTATTTAATTTTTATTTGCAAAAACGTTTCTTTTTCTTTTAGTATGTCATTATTTCCTTAAAGGGGTCCGTTGAATGAGTAGTTAATTCAATTTTATTTTTTTTGTTGCTGACCGCAATTTGGATACTGTAGTGTTAAAGAATGATTCTGATTTTTCTGCCTTGGAACTGTTTTTGATTAAGATGTTGTTATGGTGTTTTTGGTTTTCAAACTTGATTTTTCGTTTTTAGGTCTAATTGCTTGTTGTCGTGAACAAGTAAAATTGTGAACTTGACATAAATCTCTGTTCAATTTACCAGTCTTAGATTGTTGATTTTGAGTATTTTTCTTTGAAAATAAAAGTCTGCTAGAATTTATGCTTGAAAGAAGTATGCTTACAATTTTTTTTCAAATAGTTTATGTTCTTTTTGATGTCATGATGGTTATTTGAGATGGTAAGAGGAGCCTGATGAGTGGTGGTAACAAATTCTAACCATTGAATTGCGTACGTGTATGTATAGTCAATATTAAAACAAAATGTTAAGTGACTTTTTTAACTGGTCATATAACTTTTAAATAATTTCTAATCTTGACCATATATTGAGAAATTGTCAAAGTAACTTTCCTCCTTATGTTTAGCAGAAATTGTCATTGTAGAAACTCTCTATGTTGGGTTTATGTATTTAGCAGTTTGCCTCTTTAATAATTTATGGGATGATAAAAAGTTGGATTGAAACTTGATGCCATTTGCTTAATTATGTGGTCACATGATATTCAATGACTTCAAACTGATCAAATTACATGATCATTATCTTTAGGAGTTCAGCAATTGAGAAACTGCTACCTCAAGATCAGTGACAAGAAAGCATTGAAGCAGTGGTTAGAGTTGGGTGAAGTGGAAATTTATTAGTTCCATTTGCTCTCAATACTCCTTAAAAGTTGTACATCATTGCTGCATTGTAAATTTGTGCACAAAACTGGATCCAATGGACCTCAAAACAAATCATACTCCTGTGCTTGCTGATACTGCACCATTAACACGGTCAAGGCTGGGTGTGCCTTCCAATCTGTTACCTTACTCTCCAACAGGGTCAACCATTCCGCATGGTTCCTTGCTGACAATTCCTAGGAAGAAAACAGGAATTCTTGATGATGTTCGTTCTAGTGGTTGGCTAGATGCCATGAAATCATCTTCTCCTACTCACAATAAAATATCAAAGGATGTTAGCCATGGGAATGCATCATCTGATGCTGATGCAGCCTATTATACTTGGCTGGTATAACATACTTCTCTCTATGTGATTTTGTGTTCAATGATTCTGGAAGTGTTGTTAATGCAGTTTCCTTTTCCATATTTTCTTTTTCATTTTTTTAAATCTCACAGCTGAAGTTTCCATCAGCACTTACATCTTTTGAGCAAATTGCTAACTGTGCAAAAGGCAAGAGAATAGCATTGTTTCTGGATTATGATGGGACTCTTTCACCAATTGTGGATGATCCTGACTGTGCCTTCATGTCCGACAATGTATGTAACATTCTGCTTAGATTTAGTGTCCAGAATTTCAATTGGGGTGATTTTCTTCTCTTGTTCTTATTTTGCTGGTTCTGGTCCTGTAACTTCTGGCAGATGCGTGCTGCTGTTAAAAAAGTGGCAGAATATTTTCCCACCGCAATAATTAGCGGAAGAAGCCGTGACAAGGTAGTTGCAGAATTTTATAAAACAAAACCATTTTCTTCCTCTATTTTATATCTTTTATATTTACTCACACCGTTTGTTACACTGTGTTTGCTCAGGTCTATGAATTTGTTGGAGTAACAGAACTCTATTATGCTGGTAGTCATGGGATGGACATTATGGGTCCTCTTAGACAATCTGTATCTGATAATCACCCAAATTGCATTATGTCTACTGACCATAAGGTACTGGTTTTCAAAGTTTCCATCTGGCATATGTTTCTGAATATGTGTCTGACTTCGAATTGCCTTTCTAGAAGTACCTTTTTAAAGGACCTCTGTTTTGATTTATAATCTTTTAAGTTTGCAGGGTAATGAAGTCAATTTATTCCAACCCGCTGCTGCATTCCTGCCCATGATTGATGAGGTATGTATATTTGAAAAATTCTGCCTTGAATCATCACCTTTCAATATTTTTTTTCTGTATTGGAATGTTGTATCCCGATTGACTTATGTCTGCACAGGTACATGGGTTGCTCATGGAGTGTACAAAAGACATTAAAGGAGCAAAAGTTGAGAACAATAAGTTTTGTGTCTCTGTACATTACCGTAATGTAGATGAGAAGGTATTACCTTCTGTTTTGATGCTTATTGTTAGTGGTATTTACATAAGAATAGGGAGTTTTTGTGCCTAGGATGATCCCCCTTTTCACCAACTTATTTCATACTTCATCATGGTTGTAATTGTAAGTATTATTTCTTCTTATTTTGTTTCATTTAATGTATAGATTTGGGATATGGTGGGACAACGTGTATATGATGTTCTGAAGGGCTACCCACGATTACGGATAACACATGGGCGGAGGGTACTATTTCTAGACACAAATTTTGGATTCAATTTTTTGAAAGATCTAACTATTATAGTACTTTTAGGAACTTATGATTACTAATTTTCAGGTTTTAGAGGTCCGACCCATGATTGACTGGGATAAGGGAAAAGCTATCACATTTTTACTTGAGTCACTTGGTGAGTTCATTTGTTGTTTTTGTAAAGGTCACTTTCTTTAAATATCAGAATTTTGTTTTGCAGTAAATGACATCAGAAATTTTTATTTAGGACTTAACAATTGTGATGACGTGCTAGCTATATATGTTGGAGATGATCGGACAGATGAAGATGCATTTAAGGTAATGTATATATAGCTTCTTATGATGCTATGCCTCAATTTACATGTTTTTCAATTTTCATTTGCCTCTTACTCTGTACATTTCCTATATACTGATATCAAATGAACCGTAACAGGTTTTGAGAGAAGTTAATAAAGGTTGTGGCATCTTAGTGTCCTCTGCCCCAAAGGAAAGCAATGCGGTTTACTCTCTTCGGGATCCTTTAGAGGTGATTCTCTCGGTTGTTATTCAGTTTGTATGTTTTCTTTCAAAGTTCTCTTGTAATTACATGCATTTTCTTTGGCATTAAACATGCTGTTTGTCAACACACTGGGATACTATGTTGATCATCATCACTTCATTAGGTCTGTTTCATTGCTTATATTGTTATTGTTTCCTAATGACATATATTTTACCATAATGTTGTATTTGCAGGTCATGGAATTTCTTAAGTCACTTGTGGTATGGAAATCAAACTTGCTAAACAGACTTGTATAGTGTATACAGGAGAATATACTGCACTATACTATATATTAAAAGACAGCCTTATGTTTAAATTTCGGGTTTACTTGGAGACATTCAAAGAGGTCTGCTGGAGCAGATTTAGGCACTGAAGACCTCTCAAGAGATAGCAATAGCATTGTCATTACCCAGTTGTTTTTTTTCAAAGCTCAGAGGGTTTTTTTATCCCCATCAAAAGTTTATTGTATTTAATTCATATTCTTTCTTCTGTTTTGGTTACTACCCCTAATCAGCTAATTGGAGGTTTATATGACATTGTTCTTTTTTCTTTTTGTTGAGAATTTTCATTTGTTAAAGTTTTTAATATGTACATTGGATATCATTATTTATATTACTTATGTTATATCAGTCTGATTACTATTACATGCATTATAGTTTCCCCTTCTCTTCTTCACTCCTTATCTCTTATCACTGTCTCGCAACTGACTTCAAATCGTTCTACAAGAGATCTTGTGAATTGTGATATGTTAGTTCAAGTTATTCCTTTATCTAAATTATTTAATTAATAAGATGTACATTTCAGATTGAGGTGGTTTGATAGTTTCTAATTAAAAAATAAATAAAAATGAAGTGGTATCTCTTTCTCTTATGAATTAAGAAGGAAGTTAGTTATGTACCAAAAAAGAAGAAGGAGGAAGTGAGTTGCAAAATATCTTTAGGAAAGAAAAACTTGTTTCGAAAGACATTTTTGGGCGTTCATAATCTTTTCCTCTCTTTTGGTTAGCTAAATAATTTAATGTAACTTGGAAAAATTCAATAAGAAACAAAACTTAAAACTGTTTTCATTTATTCATTGCGCTGGTTTACACATATTTGAACTAGTAATTAGCATGTCATGAGAGAATAGTTTGAAATGACTAACTATATATGCTTTCGAATTCTGGAGAGGTGAAACTGGTAACATCATGAACTTCGGAAGAAGCAAGTGACATGAGTCTCTTCTTTACCATGTCTAAGGATTCCAATGTTGTGTCAAAAGTTGTAGGAATAAGGGATACAAGGCCAGGATTTTGACTATTGAACACTGAGAAGATAGTGGCATCTTCAAAACCATTATTTAGATAGAAATGGAACAAAGCCTTGGGGAACACAAAAACATCACCAACTTTGAGAATCTTTTGGAAAAACTGGTTTTGGGTATCAACAAATCCAGCTAACAATACACCTTTGGTAACAAAGATCATCTCAGTAGCTCTAGGATGATAATGAAAGTTTACTAGGCCATTCCCTTCAATGTCAGTTCTTCCAATTGAGAGGCCAAGAGTATTTAGGCCAAGAAAATCAGCAGCAGTTACAATTTTTATGGATGCACCAAAAATGTCTGCAGGGCCAGGGTTGCTTAATTCCATGGTCTTGAAATCTTGAGCTGTTACATTAGCGGGGTTTTGGCATGGGAAGCCATTGATGAATATGGTTTGTTTTTTGGGTGGAACTGCTGGACAACTGTCTTGTAGATTATCACAATCTGCTAGGCAAACTTGGATGTTAGTATAGGCAAAAAAGAAGAACATAAAGTAAAGGTAAGCAAAGGATTTCATCTTTATTCTCCACTTGGTTGCTATTTCTTGCACCTTATTGGGTTGGCTGAATAAATTATCCTCTTCAATTTATATATATAAATATGTACACACCAATAAGTTCTTGATGATATTTGGTCTTTTGCTAATGTGAGTCTTTTTAGGGTTGCATGTAATGCAAGTAATGACAATCTTGGAGTTCACTTCTAGCTTTGAAGTATAATGTAAGAAGTGTTTGCTTGAAACAAAGGAAACACTAACTGTTTCATTGAGTTAGCAGCATGTTCTATAACTGAAATTTCAACTTTATTTTTGAAACTTTAAGGTTGTGTAATATGAAATTCCATGTGTGGATCTTCAATACCATTCACTAATAGCAGAAGATATTTGAGGAATGACATTCACCCAGTTATCAATTTCAATGGTCAAATTCAAACAAGTTATGCTGTCAATTTTCAGGTCATGCTTCTATTTTGGATAGGAGCTATTGTGGTAAACTACAAGGTTTCAATGTTGAAAGGAGAGAAATTCCTTGGTAGTCACTCCTCCTGTATTATATTCATTATGGCAAAAGCAAAGTGCAATTAACAGTATTAAAAAAGGCAGTTTATAGTGTATGTAGTGGAATCTTTTCTATTGGTAAATTCTTTTTGACAATGACAAACTTTGGATGGATTTGGACATTTGGTGTATATTGAATTTTTGCACTAGTTTGATAAAAAGTCATATTTTTTAAATAATTATATAAAAATTGCTAAAATGTTTATATATATATATATATATATAATGGGTTAATGTTTATCATGTTTTAGAAGATAAATTTTATTTTCTATTCACACATAAAATTATATGGGGCCTATATGAGGAGAAGAGAGAAAAAGAGAAAATATGAATCTCACACACTTTTATATATATCTCCTACAACATGAAAAACAACAAACCCTATATAAAAAGAAAAATCATTTTATATCCCTCTAAATTACATTCTCAATTTTTATTTGCTTATACTGTTTTTGTGTAACTTCAATTCAGGTTTATGTTTTCTCCGGATTCCAGAGTATTAAAATGTCTATACAACTGTATTTATTATTTTTCGTTTTCAGTAAAAGTCTATCCAACATTATAAAAGAAATGAAAAACAAGAAATTAATAATTTTAAAACTTGTCAAACTTGAGAATTATCCGATAAAGTATAAACCTCATGGCAAAATAAGGTTGTACGGTTCGTATCTACATTGTATAACAACCATAGCAGTTCAAGGTAGATTATAATAGTCCAATGACACGTTCCCATCAATAAAGGTATAAACCCCTCAGGCAAAATAAGGTGGAAAACTTGATAAAGGTTTATCCCCTTTAAGCCGTCGAAGATACATAGTTGGTTAAGGATTAGGATTATATTTCTTATGGGCATGAGTTCGAATTTCGCTAGCTGATGTGAGAATTTTATTGATGTGTGATATGTAATCCCTTCAAGAAATATTCAAATAGGTTGAGAGGTCTACTCTGACCCTGATAGGATATCAATGTCTAACCCTATCTAAACTTTTAATTACTATAAAGTTTATCCTCTTGTAACTGTTCAAAATTTGCACTATAGCAATAGGAAAAAAAACAATAAATTAATGTCCATTTGTAGGGGTGTTTGCGGTCTGGATTGGATCCCTTTTTTAAAGTAAAAATTATCCGATCCAATCCCTTCAATTTGGATTTCTTTTAAAATTCGATTCAATTCAATCCAATTTTATTCTGTTTGAATTGGATCGGTTTTTGATTTTTCAAGAAGACTAAAATTTCAGCCATACAAATCATTAGCTATATCAAAATAAACCCTTTCAAAATTACAAACCATTGAAAAATTCAAGTCTTCAAACTAAGACAAGTCTTAAAACTCATGAAGAGTTAAAATAAATTAATAGATAATAAAAAAACTAAAACAAGATAGTTTGTTATCAATAACATCCAATATTCCAAATCTACAAAACAACAAAATTTCAAGTCACCATCTTTCAAAAATAATAAATACATAATACATTGAATCGGTTGGATTAGACTGATTTTCACCAACAAAACCAAAAACCGATTCAGTCCAATTAAAATATGCGGGTTTTTTTTTTCGAATTTTGGTTTTTCGGTTAATTTGGTAATCAATTTTTTGGTTTTGTCACCGCAGTTTGAATCGATTTAGATCAGTTGATAAACACCACTATCCATTTGCATAGACAAAGTACACAAAAATCTGAAACCTATTATTGTCCCAAATACTGACAACTAAGAAATATATTATTTTCCCCTGAACCCTGTTAAGACAATATAGAAGGGCTTTGTTCAAGGACCATTGCTGCATAATGGGTCAAAACTAGATCAGACACATTCAAAAGATGGTTATGCTGTTATCAAAAAAAGAAGAAGATGGTTATGCTTCCTCTAGAATGAGAAGAGGAGCAAATTCAATTTAAGATTCCAACACTTTCTTTTTTCCTCAATGTAACACCCCATCTCGGATCAGCTTGTTATCATACAAATGGTAGTAAGCGCAACAAGTTTAATTAAATAAATGTATAAGCTATAACTAATCATTCATCTATGATTTTTATCTTAAAATGTGAATAAACTTTTTCTATTCTTTATGTATTGCAAAGTATAACACCTCGCATTTCTAAGTTTAAATATTAATATATTAAATGAGAATTAAAAAGGAAGGATTAGTGAAAATCCTAAAGATTAGACCAAAATACAAAGAAAGGACAAAACGGTAATTAGCCATGCACACAACCCTAGGAAGATAAAATTGAGTAGAAGGTCTCAGATGATAAAAGAACCCTGGAAATTGATTCAAAACGAAAAATTGAGTGGATAGGCAAGTTTCAGAAAAATCAGTGAATAGTGTTTTTACCGGTGTAAAAATACTGCGGTATAATTGTACCCATAAGCGTGAAATTTTTATCAGTATTTTTAGGAAACAAAAATATGACATGAACGATAAAAATACGTAAGTCATGAATTTGTGGTTGAAATTAGTGATTGATTAAAGTTAAATTGCGTGTGGGACCCATCTATGACTTAAGTGACTTAAAAGTCACATTTACATGAGATCTTCTCTCTCCCCTTCCCCCTTCAAGACCGTGACAGCCCCTTCCTCCTTGCCCATGGAGTTTTTTTTTATTCTTTCTCCATAACTTGATCAAATCTTAACCAAATCGAGTGATTCTTGTCTTGAAATTCGATGAAAATCATCATCCGAACCCATTCCACCAATTAGTTTCCCTTGAAATCCTCTCTATTGTGAGAAAAGAGGCATTTACAGCCACGAAATTCTTAGGATTTTTGTGATTTTGGGGTTGATTTCTTGAGCAATTGCTTGTGGAGTTCTAGGAGGAGTCTTGTGACGTAATTGTGGGTAAGTTTCAACACCCCTCATGGATTGATTTGAAGATTTATTTTCAAATTTGTTTATGAACCATAAAGAGGGCTTGTTTGATTTGTAATGTTAGAGAGCTCAAATGGAAAATGTGCATTAGATGATAATGTCTTAGAATGATGTGTTAGAGCTAGAAATGCCATGAAAATTATTTGTGAAAAATATGGTTTTGTAACTTAGAAATTTTTGAGGTTGTCATGACTTTGAATTTTGAAAATGTGTTAGGATTGTATTGGTGAGTTGTTGTACGATTATATGTTATTATAATGGGATTGTATGAGGTGTGGAATGGTTAAAATTGGGTGAAAATCCCTTGGAATGGCTTATGTGCAATTCGGCCTTTAAAGGGAAATTAAGGAATGGATGTTGTTGGAAATTATTTGAGTGATGTATGATGTGCTAAATGGTACTTAGATGGGTTGTGTGGTGGTTTAAAGGTTGGAGAATCAATGAAAAATGGTTGATGGTGTTGAAAGTCATAAGGATCTTAGAGTGAAATATTAGGCAAAATGTTGTTTAAAAGACCTAAAGTGAGAAACGGCACTTGGTATGGCCTTTTGGCAACCTAAGGATATATAATAAAATGAGAAAGAAAATTTAGAAAAATAAATTTTGAAATAAGCCTTAAGAGGCCGAACCTACCTAGTGTGGGTGTAGAAATTTGACGTTTTTTGCATTTTGATAGAATTGCCATGTACTGACGATTCGTACATGGATATTGTAGGTTGTCGTACGTCGATTTGAACCCCGAACCGTGAGTCGGTGGATTGCCCTTGGTCCTGGACCAAGTAGGATTGAGGTAAGTGGTTGAATCATGCTTGTATAGTTGTAAATGACATGTATTCGTATGAGTTTTGAGTAATTGGGAATGTCCTTTGTGTAGGCATTCTGTTGAGTAACAAGTTTGGAAAATAAGCTGTTATGGAGCTAAGTGGAGGAACATATTGAGGTAACCTCTTGGTACTGGGGCTTGTTCCCCTTGTGTGTTCCACCATACCCGTTGAGGGTGATGGTAGGAAATATATATGAGTAGTGTAGAATAACATGAGCATGCATGTAGTATTTATGAGGGTACTTATGTACCGAGTCTCTGGCCAGTAGACAGTTTTTGCCTTCAGGCGTTTCGGACTTCCACTGGATAGGTCTCCGAGAAGGAGTTCCAGTTGACCCAGGGTCGTGGTGTGTGATCCGGATAGGAGCACACTAGGAAGTCTCGGGTGTATGCGGATGGGAGGGGTACCTTGGTTGATGTTCTAGGAACACGCCTTGGATGAGACCCATAGGCTTATATGCCGAGGACGTTGCGTGGTATTGGTAGCTACCATTCCCGCTTCGTCGTATTTTGTATTCCTATATTCCCCAGTTTCTCTAAATCCCTTGCTTTATCCCGTTTTGAAAAGTGGTTATTTTATATTATTTATATGCATCGAAGTGAGCCATTGGGCGGAGTTTTCTCCAGAACCTCTGGGTTACTGAGATATATTCGTATATCTCACCCCGTCTTGGGGGCTTTATTTCAAGAGGTAGCAGTGGCACTAGAGCGGCGGGCAAGAAGCCCGTAGGTTGAGTCATTGGAGGATTAGCACCTTTTTGCATTTTGATGGCCACTTGGCCAGGCTAGACTTAGGGCATAAATATCTCATATGTATGTAGGATGAGTTTCATAGTCATATTTGTTCATGTCGTTTTGCCTAAGTCTAGTAGTTTATGTCATTTAAGCTTATGTTTCAATTTGTAAGTTAAAGTTGTAATATTTGTAAGTTGTAATATTTGTATGAGATGTTGTAAGTATACATGGATATTGATGTAATATGAGGGGCTTTAGGCCTATTTTAGGATTATGATTATATGCTTATGTTGAGAAATTGCATGTAAATGGACTTTGGTGATTGAAATAAGTTAAGGAATTATAAAGTGAGCCATATAATATGTATTGTGTAATAACTATAAACTGAGTTGGGTTGTAAGTGCCCCAAGCGTTGTTGGTCCTTGTGTGTGCCACCCATTGGTTATTAGGTAATTTGAGGTGTTAGAAGTATTTGCAAATTTGGAGATTTTAGGAAAAACAAAGGAAACTCTGGCGAATTTTCTGTAGAATTGGCAGAATTTAGGCGAACTTCGGGAGAGTATATCTCCCTCCACAGAGGTCGGATAGGGACTTGCCATACGCCATTTTGAAGCTTGAGATTTCCCCTACATTGTGTCAAAATATGAGAATATTCTGGGTTGCACGCAGCCCTGTAGAAGCCTGTGGACACAGACTGTCCAGAACGCTCCTATGCAGGGGCTGTTTCTGGCAGTTTTTGGGAATTTTATTCCGGCTTCGTTTCTCAGTAAAATTAAACGTATGATATATCAAATTGAAGGTTGAGGTGTCTAGTTTGTGGTGTAAAAATTTGATAGCAATTGGATGAGTGTATTTTCTGAAGTAATTCATGGAGTGAGGGATGTTTAGAGCTGTTTTGGGGTTGGTTGGCAGTTTTGCTTGTCCAACTTCAAATGGCGATAACCGGAGCAAACGAGCTCCAAATAAAGCGTGCGATAGCTTCCTAGAAAGGTAATTAAGTAAGAAAAAAAGATAGCTAGAAAGGAAGGTCTGGTTTTGTGCGTTGAGTCCGCAGAAAAATAATTACCGAACCATGTTCGGATAGGTAGAAAACGTAAAATTGAGAAATTAGCTAAGTGGGTTTATGGGAACCCCTTAGTGGCTTTTAATAAGTAAAATAAGTTAGAAGAGTAGTTTAAATAAGTATTCCGCAAAGAGTCTGCAGTACAGTCACAACTTTTAATTATTACACTTTTTATTGTTTTAAATACTCGCGTAATAACGGAAAAAGTTTATTCGTATTTTTATAAATGAATTGTTGTGATTGTAACTGCGCTTAATATCATAATTAATGTTAACAATACTGGTGTACAACGGGATGTTACACAAAGTAGTTCATTTATAATATCCTTAATCTTTCTTGTTCAACAATAACTTGTGCATCAAGCAACATTGTCAGACACTGCTCGCTAGACAACTCGTCAAGCAAGGAAGTCAGTGAGGAATTTAATTTCAGGATAGTAATAAATGTCATCCATCATACTTGCTCGTTAGACTGCTCACTCAAGCGAACAAGTCAGCAAGCAATTCCACACTTTGGGCAGTAGCTACTGCCATCTTTCCATTCTGCTTGTTGAAGCAAGCAAGTCCGCGAGCACCCTCGCTAGACTGCTCGCTTCAGCGAGTGAAACTCTGCCCATGTGATGGCACTACCTAACTTGCAAATTTGCTCGCTAAACTACTTGCTTCAGCAAGTAAGTCAGTGAGCAGGCCTTGTGTTGCAAAATTGGTAGCATCTTGCTACATTTAACAAGATGCTGGGGTTCAGAGGAAAATTGTTGTCTTATGCAAAGTTATCTCGTGTGTCTTTTGATAGTAAAAAGGAGGGGTATTTATAAATGGGGTTGGGTTCCTTAGGTATGAAAAGGGAGCCAAGTCAACGGGTTTGGGACAGAGCCACTATAACTTGGGCTTGCTGGGTACAAGGCATTTTGCAGCCATTGTTAATGTACAATGATTATTGTGCAGGAGAAATGGGGTAGGGGGAGTGGAGGACATTCCAACGTATGACTTTGTGTGTCTTGCCTACCTTTTTCGGGCAATGGAGATGGAATAGCCGTGGGTTGGTTAGGACATCCTATTTTTCGAGATAAAGAGGGGCGTGAACTTTTTGTACGTCGTATGCCTACCTTTTTTGAAACATTTCCGGTTGTTTTGGTAGACGGAGACGGAATTGTTCGAGCCGATGTTCCTTTAAAAAGGAGGGGTATTTATAAATGGGATTGGGTTCCTTAGGTATGAAAAAGGGAGCCAAGTCAACGGGTTTGGGACAGAGCCACTATAACTTGGGCTTGCTGGGTACAAGGCATTTTGCAGCCATTGTTAATGTACAATGATTATTGTGCAGGAGAAATGGGGAGGGGGGAGTTGAGGACATTCCAACGTATGACTTTGTGTGTCTTGCCTACCTTTTTCGGGCAATGGAGATGGAATAGCCATGGGTTGGTTAGGACATCCTATTTTTCGAGATAAAGAGGGGCGTGAACTTTTTGTACGTCGTATGCCTACCTTTTTTGAAACATTTCCGGTTGTTTTGGTAGACGGAGACGGATTTGTTCGAGCCGATGTTCCTTTAAAAAGGAGGGGTATTTATAAATGGGGTTGGGATCCTTAGGTATGAAAAAGGGAGCCAAGTCAACGGGTTTGGGACCGAGCCACTATAACTTAGCCTTGCTGGGTACAAGGCATTTTGCAGCCATTGTTAATGTACAATGATTATTGTGCAGGAGAAATAGGGAGGGGGGAGTGGAGGACATTCCAACGTATGACTTTGTGTGTCTTGCATTGGGATGTATGATATACTAGTGTTGTCATCGCAACACTATCATGATAATGCTGGTTTAGCTTAGATAATATGGGCCTCTATTCTTGAGTCAGCTAACTGGGCTAGCAGAAATACCTATAATATCAAGTAAATTTAATGGAGCCTGGAATGAGATTAGTTTCTCATGTAGTTTAACATGAATCGATTGGGAAAACTTGCTGACCCAACATAGACATTATGGGAGAAACACACGGGAAAAATAAAAATAGTGCACGAACTTTGATGATGATGATGTAGGAAGTTATTTCTTTCAGATATATTTTAATGGAAGCTAACGTATAAAAACAAGAATTACCCAAATTAAAAAGAAAAGGGTCCTTCTAAAAATATTACATATTACCATCATGTCAAAAATAATAGTATAATAGTAAATAGTATGAAACTAATAACATCTTAATAAATAGTTGAGATAATAATAGTGGGGAAGAAAAGCATGGTTTGTAAACTATACGATTCGAAAAAGCAGTGGTCAAATCGAAATCTCAAAAGCAAATTTAAAGGCAAGCATAAACTAATACTGATATATCAACCTTTAGGGAGCGTTTGGTTGAAGAGAAATTTTTTGAATATTAGGAAAATATAATTGATAGAAAAATGGTTAGAAAGTGAATTTAGTAGGAAAGTTTAAAAAAAGTTGTTTGATATGCCAAAATATTATCGGAAAAATTGGATTAAATTTTCTAACTGTATGTTTGGTTGAAGGTAAAATATTGATGGGAAAATTGGTTAAAAATACTAAAATAACCCTTTATCATACTTTATGAAAATTGATTAATAATACTAAAAAATTTGTGAGTGTCTTTTTTGTCTTTTCAATAGAATGTGTCTTTCCATTTACCCATCTAAGTATAAAATACCATCTTAGAAATGGTCTTCTAAATAGTGCTCTCTATCTCATTTGCTTCCTATTTTTGAAAAGCTAGGGAAATATATTAGATGGGGAAATTATTCAATATCTTGAACCAAACATGGTGATCTCAAAAGACCAAAGTGAGATGCATAGGAAAATTTTTAAATAACTTGAACCAAACACCCCCTTAGACTTAAACATTTGTTTGAATTATTATAAAATCGATGCGGAAGCACAATATTTGTTTGTATATACCAACCGACATCCCCACAACTTTATTTACACATAGAACCAACCATAAGCATATCTCCTATTTCATGGCATATTTCTGAGTCCAAGAACGGGCAGTACTCTCGTACTTGGCCTTGTCAGTCTTGTACATGTGAGCAATATCAGGGACCAAAGGGTCATCGGGGTTAGGATCTGTCAGCAGGGAACAAATTGACAGTAGCACCTGCAATAAATTGCAATGTCAATGGAAAGTCTGAATACATAAATATCTACGGAAATGGCTGGTAAGTTTCACTGCTATAATCAGGTGAGATGGTTAAAACATTGCTGCATTTTCCATTATTTTCTTCATATGAAAATTCAAAACTCCATAAAAGTTACTTTTAACTTTCCTATACTTAAGATTTTTATCAAAAAATTTGGGAGGTTACGCAAAGAGACCCGTAGAAGGAATAAGTGACAACTATAAAGACTTACCTTGGAAACTGTAAGAGCAGGGCTCCACTGCTCTTTCAGAATGTCAAGACAGATACTTCCATTGCTGTTTATGTTAGGGTGAAATACCTTCGTTCGGAAGGAGACCTACACAAACACCACATTGTAAATACTTTTCCCAACCCAAACTACCGACGTTTTTTCTACCCAAGATCAAAGAAACATGCCTAAGACATACTTCAGGCCTCAAGAAAAGTTATAATATAATAAAAAGGTCAAAAGTTAAACACTACAACAAAGCAATATCAGATAGAGGACCATAAATGCTTCACCAAGCTGCCATACAAAACTAAAGATGTAAAGGGACTCTTTATCACTTGCACCTACAGATTCAAATATCTGGTTAGAGGGTCTTGTTTTGATATTAGTTTCGCAACACAAGCATTAATCAGATATCATCTCTCAATATTATTCTGACAACGGAAAATGGTTGAAATCAATGTCATGGCATGCCACAAAC
The DNA here is from genome assembly GCF_033153095.1 of Gastrolobium bilobum. Classification (NCBI taxonomy): domain Eukaryota; kingdom Viridiplantae; phylum Streptophyta; class Magnoliopsida; order Fabales; family Fabaceae; genus Gastrolobium; species Gastrolobium bilobum. The sequence goes on from NW_026896572.1 coordinate 83,369, forward strand.
TACAGGAGAATATTTGGCAAGAAACAAATAAACTGTAAAATCAGCAATTCAATTTTTTAAGAGTCAAAATTTTCAGCCAAAGTATATATTAATTTCAATACAATATCCCATAAGAAATTGATTAAGATGATCAATCTCTTTTATGCTCATATAGTAACACAGATAGCAAGTAAGCACTTGAATCCATCACGTTAGCTTAGGCCTAGTTTGATACCTTTGGAGGCTTAAATGGATAATCTGGTGGGAAGTGAATGGTCACTAGGAATATACCACCAGCATAAGGACTGTCTGCTGGACCCATAATTGTTGCTTGCCAATGAAACATGTCTTCACCAACAGGGCCTGCTCGAGTGTAGAATACATAAGAATCATGATAACCTTCTTATACAAAATTGGCAGTTGGTGCAAATATATAACTAAATAATAAATATTATAATACATGCCATATATTTATATATATATGTAACTCATTTTCATTAATTCCTTTTCATTTGCATCACTCCATTTTCATCTCAACCAATCCAAACCCTACTTTATTGTTGCAGTTGGCAACATGAACTAGCAGCAAAATTTCCAAACCAATTCAAATCTACATATAGCTTCTGCTATTCTCAATCCAAGGCCTTCGCCATCTCTAATCCTTCTGCATTTGGCAACAGTGAACTACTTCACTACTACCGCCACAAATGTTTTCTCTTTTTCGTTTTTTAAAGCTTCATTCACAAATGCTGTCAGTAGCCATGCTACCCTCAGTTTCTCCTACTGTGCTCTCACATTTCCATACCATGCACGCAAAATGGTGTACAATCCAAAATCCATATCAAACAACTTTCTCTCATTGTATCGTACTTAAGTTCAAACAAATCACAATTTACTCAAAAGAATATTTTTGCATCTCGTCCAGGTATGGTTCAAACATAATTAAACCACTTTAAATCAGTTAAGTTAAACCGTATGGTATGTTTAATAATCACAAATCATATTCCAAATGACAAATAAATGGAAGATATAACATGTTATGAGGAGTGAAAAAAGAATATATGTGAAATGCATTTGCACACATGAGAAAGTAGAATGATCAAGAAGTACTAACAGAACATATTAATTTATTCAGCTTGCACATATATGCAGATAACTAAACATGGTTCTGAGCTATTGAAACAACAGGACTATATATGAGAGAGAGAGAGAGTGTCAGTGCAAACAAACCAGCGCTGCAGGAAACAGGAGGGTCCTTCTGTAGGTCCTTCAACTCCTTAGTAATGCGTTTTGAAGCCATCACAAGTGCACTACGTTTAAGACACAGATTTCAGGATTATCACTTCTAAAATTGAACCCAAACAAAAAAAAAAGTGTGAATCCATTATAAATACATTTAGCACGACATATGCCTTCCAAAACAGAATGAAGAAAACTATGATCTATAAATTTTAAGGGCAACAAAACAGCCAACTACTCACACTACGGCCCTCCAAGATAATTAAAACTCAATTCACTTTGCAAAATATGCAAGTAATAAAAAAATAAAATGAAAGATATTTTCTCTGGCGAATGTGGGTAACTCCAATTTCAGTCACCTACATCTCTGGTTTTCCTCCTAAGTTACCAGCCTTGGAACTAATTGTCCCCAGGTGCTTGGGGATCCACCATTTACCTCTGCAGCTTTTATCTCCCTTATTCCCATCACCTAAAGTATAAAAATCATGGTGTCTAGGACAGCCTAGACATTCAACATCATCTCCATCATCCCAATTTTGAAATCTCCAACGTCCCTCTCCAAAGATTTGACTCTTGCTTCAATCCAGGTACTGACCATTCACCGCAGGAACTACGGCTCTTGTACCAGGTAATAGAACACAACAAAACAATAACACAAGTGCAAGAGAATGACCAGAAATGGATTAAATGAAATACCACACAGACAGAATGCAGTACACCAGATAAAACAATAGCTACACTCCCTCAGAATACTCTCAAATACCCCCCCCCCCCCAAAACACAACCCACCAAGGGTTCAATCAATCTTGTCAGATCCCTTCCTTTACTGTAGGTGCCTAGCTAATGACATGACACGTTATGCCTCAACAGAATTTAAGAAGTATGACCCCCTGTCCTTACCCTTTTTCTTGTTCCTGTACAATTGTATTATGAGTGGTACATGTGCCTTAACATGTTCAAATTAAGTAGACAATATCAAAAAGGATTTAACAGAAAGATTAATATCAAGTCAATTTTGAATCAAACATATTTCGGTACCATATCAAATGTATAATAATTGCTTTTCTATGGGTTTATGGATTGCCAACCCCAACTAGTTTAGGATAAAGGTGATGTTTATGATATTGATGATTGATGATCATGAATAACTGAGAAAATTTTGATAGGTACACAAAACAAACTTATAAACCAGTTTATCCAATGCACAAAAATCAAGGTGACTGATTGAAATGATATATATAAAATAAAAAAAAGAAGAAGAAACAGATCCCTTGTAGAAAAGATCACAAAAACCCAGGATTTAAACCCATAATTGTTTTAATGCAATATCTTCAAACTATGTAGACAATGTTTCAAAAAAAAAATTGCCACCAAAACAATATGCAGTAAATTTTGAACCTATCTTGTTTCAGTACTATCTATCTCAAAAGTACAATTAATATTTAGGACGAGTAAAATGACAATTACAAGTTCTAACGCACAAAATTATTTCTAAACCAGTTTATCAAATGTACACAAAATAGCATAATAGCCGATTCAAAATAAGAATACAAATGATAATCTAGAATACTTTCGAGATTTTTACCAAAAATAAATAAATAAAAGGACTCCCTAGCAAAATAGCTCACTGAAACCCAGAATTTAAACCATACGACCAGCTATCGAAATTTCTACGGACTGACATGAAATAAGAAAAAATAAAATAAGGAAAACAAAAACAAAAACAAAAACAAACAAAAAAGTGAAGAGAAACTTGAAAAATCCCAAAAATCAAATTCCTCCTCCATCAAAATCCGATCACACAAAACAAAACCCACAAAGCAAGTGCTGCATAGGGAGGAACAGACAGCAAAGAAGGATCAAAAGAAAGAGAATCCAAAAGGGCACAGAGATTCGTAGCGAACCTTGCAGTCCTAGGGTTTGAAATTCGACCAGTGATGAGATAGAGAGAGACCAAAACGTTGAGGGATGGAAGAGAGATTCAAACGAGACTGCTTTCTTATATACCGTTGTGTGCGTCCATTGGATGCCCGCCGGGTGTAAATCTATATGGAATTACGATTTTAAAAGATTCTTTTAAGCTAATTTTTTTTTTTTAGATTTTAAAAGATTATTTAAAATTGAACAGACTTTAAACTTTAAAGACTCGATCAAGATTTCATAAGATTAGAATTTAAAAGATTTTAATATAATTTATAAGATTTGAAAAGACAATATAGATTTATAAGATTTTAAAAAATTATATGAATTTTTAACAAACATTTAAAATTACAAGAGTCAATAAAAAAGGGAAAGGTTATACGTATAACATATTTTTATTTACAACATTTTATAATCATATCTTAACCGTTGATTTCTGTCAATTAACGGATATAATTCATTCCAAGTTAAATATTAATTAATGAGTTTGATTTGCGAAAATAATAACCATTGATTTATGAAAATCAACGGTTAAGATATGTTTGTAAAAGGTTGTAAACAAAAATAAGTTGTAAGTATAATCTTCCCCATAAAAAAATAACAAAGAAATGCAATGAAATTAATAAAAAAAAAAAGTAAAACCTAATATAATTTCCTCAATCAATAAAACATAATATAATTTTTAACAAACATTCAAAATTACTAAACAACAGCTTTTCACATATCTAATGGGTTGAAAATTATCTTCTTCATTTGGTAAGCTATGCATATATGATTATAAGACCCAATTTTTTTTAATTATAAAAATAATTCTAAATTTACATATAGAACCTAAAGTTCATGATAAAATTTCGTTTGGAATTTTTTGCAATTGATCTTGAAAACCTTGGGGTTTTTATTTTACGTGATGAGAGTTTTCTAACTATATATCATATGCAAATTTTCTTTGAATATTCTAAGAAAATTTCGAATCTGAAATTTTGGGTTTAATTTCATGAAAGTTTAGAAAATTTCTCAAATTTTTTTCAATCGATACTTTGAAACCTTAAATTGCTTTGAGGCTTTTGAGAAACAAGCTTTTAGTTATCTATTGACACAAAAATTGTTTGAAATCGTTTCCTATAGTGAAGAAATTTCGTTCATGAATGTATTGTTACGAAAAATAGGGTTCATATTATGAAAGTTTCAATCTTTTTTTAAATTGATACTGTTTTATTGATGTAAAACGAAAATTGGGTTGAGGGTTTTAGTTCTCCTGTTATTTTTTCATTGTTTTATGTTGTTTTTAATACAAAAATCACACGTTTTTGTGCCAAGAAAAACCGCGACCCATAGCTTGAAAAATCACTTTTTAAACTTTCAAAATTTCTCAAAGATGGCTCAAAAATATGTTATTTTTGAGATAGATTATATTAAAATTTCGTTGGTTTGTTGTTTCTGGGTTATTTTGTGATGAAAATCGCTAAAAAATATGTTTTTTTTTTTTTAGTTTTGATGAAGCTCCCATGGCGGAACCTAATTTCGAGCAGTCAACCTGCCAAAGGAAGAAGAAAACACTGCAATAGAATAATTTCAAGAAATCCTAGGGGTTAGGGTGAGATTGTGAGAGAGGCATCCTATTTATATTTTTCACTAAAAAATCTCACAAAATTCACACCAATAGAAAATGAGGTATGTTTTTCTCATGTTACATGAGATAACATACCCCTCCTACTCATACATTAAAAGGTGTGCTAGCATTTATTTATTTTTTTTAAAAGTGGGTCCCACATGCTTTGTGTCTATGACATGAGATAGCAAATCTCATGCAACATAAGACTTGTACTTCCATAGAAAATACATTAAAATCGTCGGAATTTTGAATACCACGAGATTGTGATTCCATTGTTTAAAATCCTAATTGAGTACCAATGGATTTGGACAGATTCTAAAATAATCCTTTAAAATCCTAATCGAATATCACGTGACTTTTTTTCAATCCATTAAAATCCTAATCAAATACCAACGGATTTTCTTGTTCAAAAATAATCCATTAAAATCTTTTGAAATCTCAATCCAATACACCCCCTTAAGTTTTGATTTAAATAGACCATCTCTTTATAAAAAATATTGGGTCTGGCATGTTCTGTTGTTAGCTTGTGTAGACCCTAAATTAGGGGTGTGTATGGATCGGTTCGGTTCGATTTTTGTTAAAAATCAAACTGAACCAGTTTTAAATGGTTTGGTTTTCAAACCGAACCAGTTTTCTATTTTATAACTGGTTTTTGATTTTTCCAAACCGGTTTGAAACGGGTTCAAAAACCGGTTTATGGTTAATAACCAGTTTTAATTTAAAATCGGTTTTCCTATACAAAATTGCCACAATAGAGACCCGATTCCAATGTTATAAAAACTGGACCGATCCGGCCGGGTCGACCCGGAAACCAGTGAACCGGTCATGTAACCGGTCCGGTTTTCATATTGGACCGGTCATGTTACAGAACCGGTGTGACCCGATGCGACCCGGCCGGTTTTCGTAAAAACTGGTGACCCGGTCGGTTCAACCGGTGACCTGGCCCGGTCTATAAAAATTAAAAAAATAATAATTTATTTTCATAAATTAATGTCTTAAGTATATTTTTTGAAATTGGTATATTTTTTTTCCAAGTACTTAAGTATATTTATAGTTTTTTTAATATAAATAGTAGATTTACATGTACTTACCGGGTCATGCGGTTGAACCAGTGACCCAATGACCCAGTACCTCGACCGGGTCAATAACCGAGCCGAGTTTAATAACGTTGCCCGATTCACAATCCATAGCAGCTGAACATGGAACCTACCAATTTTAGCTCAAAAAACAAAAACAAATTTCCACATATCTCATCTCTTGAGTGAGAGAAAAGAAAAACCTAACAATTGCCATTAGAAAAGAAGGAACAGATGATTGGGAGAAGGAAGTACACAATGGCAAGTGCTTTGAATTTCTAACTGTAGTTTTAGAAATGCAAGTACATTGTAGGTGCCTTCGTAGATGAAGAATGCTACTGCAGTGCCTAGATGAAAGTTAGTAAGGTTCAAACCTGAAAGCAAAACAAAAGATTTGGGTATTTTGAATTCAAAGAAAATTGGTTTGGATAACTGTGGATATCCATTTGATAAATGAGTGGGTAACCAAATTGCTTTACATCATAAGAAGTGGTTTTTTTTAAAACCGGATTTTAAAAGAAAATCTGATTTTTTAAGTATGGATCGGTTTGGATCTGGTTCAGTTTGGATAATTTGGATAATTTGAACACCCCTATCCCAAATTACAAGTTTGGCTTGACCTATATTTAAAAAATAAACTCCTTTGCCTAGGCCTGTTAGCCTGTTAAACATTTAATAATTAAAAGAATAATTAAAATAATATTATTTTATTATTCAAAATTATTAAAATAATAATTTTATTTATTTTATTTAAAATAAAGAATAAGATATAGGTCGGCCTATAGGCTTATAGGTCCGACATATACAAAAAAAGCCTATGGCCTATTTTCTAAATAAGTTTTTTTTTTAAAGCTTAGGCCTATGGGTTATCTATGTAAGCTTTTATCTATACAAAAAAAGCCTATGACCTATTTTCAAAAACCAAAAAAAGTTTAAAAATACTTATTATAGTTATCTATGTAAGCTTTTTTTTTTTAGAATTGGGGAAATTGACAAAATAGGGTTTTTTTTTAAAAAGTAAATAAAATAGGGTCATGGGTTAACAATTGACCCGATTCATTTTTTATTTAAGCAAAAATTTAAAAACTTGTGTTTGAACTATTTTTATGTTTTACGCGATTTTTTTATCCGTTTTTACTCGTGTTTTAACATGAACCGCTTCAGTAAAAACATAAATTTTATGTTTTTACACTAGTTTTTAACAACAATTTGTAACTATTTTGTTATCCTAGGATTTTTTTTATTTTTTTAGAATGATAATTTACTGATTTTGTAACCTGTTCAAGTTTAATTTTGAGATTATACATTGGATAAAATGAAATGAAAAATAATAGGTTTATTTTTAGGATCCAACATAACATTTTTATGAAATAATAAAAGTTTGACTAGCTTATTTCAAATTTAAATTATAATAAGGCCTTCAATTAAGCTAATAAGCTGAAACTTTTAATTTCTAAATTGGCATACAATATAATCAAACTATTATATTATCTATAAAATTAATATAATAATATTAATCTATAATTAATTAAGGATTTATCATTTTTATTCCGCAAATCTCCACCATCAGATAAGATTGTAATCTAACGGTATTGAAAAAGGTAGGTAAAGGTAGACAAAATAAGAGTAGGCAGAATAACCTATCCCTTTTTATAAAATTCATATAAGAAGAAACAAATGAAATTCCTACAATATCTTTTATTAATTTCCTAATCCCAAAATAACGTAGTTTTGAGATTGATAGAGATAATTTTATCTCATGTTGAAGGAGAAACAAATAAACTCATTAATAAATTATTGAAATATTGAAATATTATAAAAAAATAGTTATATGTCTAAATAATAAATAAAAAAGTCAATATGATAGGCTAAATAAGATTTTTTAAAGACATTTAGAGAGATCTCAAAATTTATTTTGCTGGTACTTGGAGCTTTTGGATAAAACTTGGCATACATTGCGAGTTATGGGATTGAAAATTGATTAATTTTTTATCACCGAACACCATGCAATTGATGGTAACACATTAATTCCATGTTTGGTAATTGATTAGTGAGGTCTTTAAACGGCAAAACCAGCTTTCGAAGCAGAAATAGCGACTAGTTGGGACCTATGTTGCTCGGACACCGACACGGGACAAGGGATACGACACGAGGCTCTGACACGTTAATTTTAAAAAATGTTAAATTTCGACACGTTAGGACACGTTTTGATATTATATAATTTTTTTAATTTATGTAGTGTATATTATATTTAGTATTCAATAATTTAACAAAAAATAAAGCTAAACTTATAATACCCATCAATTTTGCAAAGAAACATAAGATATCCCAAATATTTTTATTAAACTCAATATAATAGTAATCGTACTCAAACGAATCTAATAGTTGAAACTCAAAATGCAACACATCGTAACCTTTGAATATTTTTTGAGTCTTTGCAACGAGTATTGGAGTGTCGGGAAGTGTTGGAGTGTCGGTGAGTGTCGGGAAGTGTCAGAGACAACACGTTAGAGATCTTGAAGTGTTGGTGCATCATAGGTTGGGATACTGCCATCTTATTAAAACTTCGCTCTATTAGTCTTTTCCTTACCACCCATTTCGATTGATAGTTGGGATTAAGGGTGCTAAAAATAAATTAGGGGTCTTTGTCTTGGCTTGTGAAGGTCTCAGCTTACATAACTAATCTTGGTTGTTGAAATCATACTTGGATTTATATAAAAACTCGTTTAATAAAAAGGCCTCGAGCTCCAATTCAAAAGCCCGGCCTTAAAGCCTCTTAGGCAGGCCCAGTATACAAACTTTTGTTTTTACTTTATATTTTTTTATACTACTTATAATAGTCATCTCTCCTCTCAACCCGTTTCACCCTATTTTATTGGTTAAACAGACTTTTTAAATGATTTTATTCTATATTATCTTGTTTGGATATAAATTGAATTTAAGAATCTCTGTGGAATTATTAGTGTATATTTTGTTTGGATAAATTTTAGTTGTTTTATTTTTTTTAACAGGCTAAACCAGACTTTTATTTTTTGTAAATAAGTTAGGCCACATGATGATAATTATATTCATAACAGGTAACAGGTTAGGTCAGACTGACATAGTTAAACACAGACTTAACCTTTTAAGACCAAAGTTCGACGCGACTTGGCCCGTTAACACCCCTAGTTGGGAGGGACAGTGACCAAAGTGCCACGCTTGGACAAAAAAATTACCAGACTGCCACGCCAACAATAAATTTTGCCAAAATGCCACGCGGCATAATTCGTTACACAGTGTAGCGAAATATGCCACGTCAGAACCAAAAATGCCACATGTCAAATTTGGAGAAATTCGCTACATGGGGTAGCGAATTTCTCAAAATTTGACATGTGGCATTTTTGGTTCTGACGTGGCATATTTCGCTACACTGTGTAGCGAATTACTTGCATGCATAATTCGCTACATTGTGTAGCGAATTATGCCACGTGGCATTTTGACAAAATTTACTGTTGGCGTGGCAGTCTGGTAATTTTTTTGTCCAAACGTGACAAAATGGTCACTGTTCCTAGTTGGGATGACCTGACTAAAATTATTATTCCAATTCACCACCAAGAAGGCGAGCACATTTTTTACAACCGAAATATGTACTTCCTTATAAAAAAGAGAAGAAAAATGAATATAAGAGAAATAAACATAAAGATAAGAGTAAAATAAATGAGTTACTTTTTATCATATTTGATGAAGAATGTATTGAGTGGTCGGTACATCCTGTAACACTGAAAATATTTTCTAAGAAAATGCAACCAAGATTGTTCTACATCTTTTCAAGGACAAAATAAAGGAAAGACAAGACACTCTTTAGATTACCCCTCTCTAGGTTTAACAAAGACTCTAAGGTCTCACTCAACCTACTTGTCGTCGAGCTAGAGTTGACATGCTAGGCATCTTCACCACCTCTGTGGCAAAAAAGGAGGACATGTCAATGGACGAGTTGCAAGCCAGGGTTGACAAACACATCAACTGTAAAAGTAATCATCTCATCTAAAATCTCAAACTCTTAAGTGAAAGTTCAACAATAATTTTATATTATATATCTCTAAAATACCTCCTTCAACAATTTTATGAAATAATAAAAGTTGAAAAACGTGTTTTCTTTGAGAAAAACTTTGAGCTCAGGCAATGCAATGCAATCTATTGGTGCACCAGTAATTTGCTGAATTACTGTTTTACCCCTATCAGTGCACCGTTGGCACGTTTTTCCAAAAATACTAAAATATATCAAATTGTACCAATAATCATATTTCTTAGTTCTAAGTACATTTTCCAACATATATTCAATCCTCAAGTACTAATCTCATTTTGCACATTTTTCGGTGCAACTGTAACGCAATATTTCAACTGGCAAAAATACTATTCATTAAATTTCCAGAAACTTGTTGAATCACTCAATTTTTCGTTCTGAATCCATTTCAAGTATTATTTTCATCATTTGAGGCCTAATTCCATTATTTTACAATTTAGGGTTACGTATTTGTTGATTTACCATTTTACCCTTTGTACGTGTTTTGACCCAGAACTTAGAATTTTCACTAAACATTCCCTTTAACCCTAAATTTAACTATCATTATGCATTTTAAAATATATGAGATGTTATAAGCACCAAAAGGGGTAAAAACCCATTATGTGTAAATAGATCTACAAGAGAAAAAGAGGATCAGACGGGAATGTTGAAACCTTTAAAGCTATATTGGTGGCAAAATGGTACACCTAAATTGAAGGTATAGATTATAAAGAAACCATTTTGCCAGTTGCCATGCTTAAGTCCAACTGGATTCTCTTAGTTGTTGCAGCGAATCTCGATTATGGGATTTGGCAAATGGATGTCAAAACTGCTTTTCTAAATGATAATTTGGAAGAGGATATCTATATGCATCAAGTAAAAGGATTCGTAGCCAAAGTGTAGGAACACATGGTGTGCAAGTTGCAAAGATCTATCTATGGACTCAAGCAAGCATCCAGGTCATGGAACATTAGGTTTGATCAAGCCATCAAATCTTATGGTTTTGAGAAGAGCCATGATGAGCCATGTGTGTATAAAAAGATCTAAGGGAAATCAATATCTTTTATGGTGCTTTATGTAAATGATATACTCCTTATTGGAAATGATATGGAGGTGTTGTTAGCCATAAAGACCTGGCTGAGCAAGCATTTTGATATGAAGGATCTGTGCGAGGCCAATTATATTCTTGGTATTAAACTCTTTCAAGACCATAAGAATAGGATATTTGCATTGTCCCAAGCTACTTACATTGACGAGATCCTTGCCAGGTTCATCATGGAGAACGCATGAGCAGAGATACCTTATGCTTCGGCAGTAGATAGTCTTATGTATGCTATGCTATGTACTAGACCAGATATCTGCTGTGCGGTGGGAGTAGTAAGCTGGTACCAATCTGATCCTGGAGAGGAACACTGGATAGCGGTTAAGCATATACTCAAGTACCTTCGGAGAATGAGAGATTATATGTTGGTTTATTTTAGTGGGAGTCTTGAAACCATTGGTTACACAGACTCAGATTTCCAAGGAGACATTGACTTAGGAAAGTCGACCTCATGCTATGTGTTCACTCTTAATAATGGGGCCATTTGTTAGAGAAGTGTTAAACAATCGTGTGTGGCTGACTCTACCACAGAGGCTGAGTATGTAGTTGCGTCTGAAGCAGCAAAGGAAGCCGCATGGTTGAATAAGTTCCTTATGGATCTTCAGGCGATACCGGGTACTAGTCGTCCCATCACACTTTATTGTGACAACAGTAGGGCAATAACACAATCTAAGGAACCACGGTGTCACGAAAGACATAAACACATAGAGATGAAATACCATTTGATCCGAGATATCATTAAAAGAGGAGACATAATGGTAACCAAGATAGCATCGAAGGAAAACATTGTTGTCCTTTTACCAAGAGTTTGCCTGAACGTGTGTTCGAGAAGTATGTTACATCTATGGGTCTTAGAAGGATTCCAGACTTGCTGTAACTTTAGGAGATTGGATTTTAATTTGTTAATTTTATGTTTTTTGAGCAAGACCTTATGACATTGTAATTTTTTGAAAGTAATAAATGAGGTATTATTCATTTATTATGCACACTATTTACAAACAACAAGGTTCGGATCAATTGTGTAGTACATGATCATATGGATACGTTCATAGAGGACATGATCATAGGTTCTCACAATTGATAAATAAATTCGCAGCTGTTAAATAAAGTTGGGCACTTTATTTAGGCTGCAATATTTTATGAAACAGTTTTGTCCAAACCATTGTAAAATATTGGTGTGAATTAAAATTCACATTCAAAAGATCAAGGAGAGATTTGATTAAGGATTTTTTCTCTGTCATAAGGTATCAAATCTCCAGTTAACTATAGTTATGTGATTGCTCTTAATCCTGATTTTATTTTAAATAGATAATCAAATACTTTTCATTCTTTAATTTACCAACGAGTGAGGCTTGATCTATTGACGACCAATAACTCGATATTTTGGGAGTGAGATTATTTGATTGTCGATATTTATGAGATAAACATCATGAAATTTGTAGGATATGTCCCCTTGATATGTTTCAGTACTTGGATATTGAAGACACTGGCCAGTGCATGTAATCTATTAGAGAAACTATCAGAGTCAAGGGAATAAATAATTGACTGAGTAACAGAAAACTCATCAATCAATTATCGACATTCTACAAAAGGGCCGATGCATATTCATGTTATAAGTGTTATTAATCTTGGAGTTTAAGCTCGAGCTTTTAGTGGATAGCATCTAATTAGATAATCATTTGTTGATTATCAAGAGCCTTGATTAATAACAGATGGTAGATCCTCAGGCTAGCTTGAGACAAGGGTTGGGGTGATTTTCAGTTAATGATGACTTATGGGTTATATAGTCTTGGGTTTTGGACTCAATTTTGTACCCAAAAAAGCAAGTGGGAGATTGTTGGGTTTGTGCTCTTTTACTTAAGCCCAATTGGGTCAAGAGTATGAAAAGAGCCCAAGAAGCCTAGAACCCATATAAAGCTTAGAGCTAGGATTTCTTGGAACCCATATATATACTACCACTTAAGTCATTTCCCCTCAAGATTATTGAACAGAAGAGGTAAGCTCAGATATAAAAAGTGACCACACACTTTCCCCCTCGAGAGATAACTTGAAAGGTTTACCAGAACCTAGTAAGATCTGTTCGTGCTGTAACGCAGAAGAGATCGATTCGTGAGTTCATGTTGTGACACAAAGAACACCAATTCGTGGAGCATCATCTTAGATATGCGTTACAAGAGGTAATTGTAAACAATCCGTTACATCCCAAACCACAATGGTCTAAACGCTTTCCCAGAACCAATTGCTCCTACGGAATTAAATTCATACTACTTTAGTTATTTAATAATTCATCCAAGACTAAGAGTTTCATTGGAGTCTAATGGCTATAACTCTCACAATTTCATAATCGTTGATGACCAATAAATCCCTGTCTGTTTTCCTAGGAGCTGTAGGTGAGGAGTTCGATGTATCCGAGTTTCTAATAATGGCCTATATTATTATAGGCAAATAGTAGAAGGAAATCATATAGGTATCACCGATCACTGTTCTCACTTTTTGCCAAACTAGATACTTTCTGGCAAACCACATCTCTCACAATTTCATGAATCAACTAAAAAAACAATACATTCTTCAAGCATCTCGCAAATAATATATTTTGTAATATAGGGATATAGGAAGCATCTCGCATATGCTGATCAGAAATCTTATACTTTGTAATACATCTCACAAATAAATTTTGAAACAGGATATGCATCTCCATTAAAATATATGGGAGATATTCATCCCACGCAGACCTTCTCAATATATGCGAGATATGAATCTCGGATTTTTCTCCTCATCGTCCTGAATCTTGCGCTTTCCTCCTCGTCAGTATAAATCCCGACGAGATAAAAGTCAATATTGCGAGATGAATAATATCATTGCGAGATGAATTCGATAACCTCAATTCATCACAAATAAAAAGCTCAAAGCAGATTGTGTGTACCTTTTCGGGGATGGGAATTAAAGTTTACCTCTCTCTACCGACAGCACCAATAATCAGAACTATCTTTATCTGGTTGGGCTGGCCATGTGATTTTTCACTACACAAATAGTTTGATGCAGATTTAACTCATGGATCTTCACTAGAACAAGATGAGTGTGTATTTGCAAGACACTCCGACACTCAAGTTAGTTTAAGATTCAAGCAAGTTCATTCATGTAGGAGAAGATGTATACCTTTGGTTAACATATTCATATTTAAAATGGAGAGATGACCAACTATAATGAAGAGATGACCAACTATAGTGGAGAGATGTCCCTCCAAGTTGTCTTTCTTCGTGGTGAAGGTAACAATCTATTTTCATTGGTGCTTGTGGGTGGCTTGAGATAAAGGAAGAAGGGTGCGCATGTTAGTTACTTTAGTTAAATTATGGTATTGGAAGTCACATAATTTTTGTTTCAATACTCGATGGGAAAAGAATTCCAATTTGTATTAAATTAGATTGAAAATCAAGTCATTGCGAAGAATAAATTGCTCTAGTGATCCTAATAACTTGTATGATTGTTTTTCAATTACAAGCCCTGATTCAATTAACAGATTAGAAGAGATGAGATTACTTTTCTTGAATTGAGATCCAAATAACAAAAAGAGATGGATGGAAGCACCTATGCTTACGATTTTTCAATGTTCGGTAAGTTTAGTAACAAGAAGGTTGCGAGTAGGATATATCACTACTCTAATAGCATCATCATAACTATTAGCCCAACCCAATAGTGATTTTCTAAGTTAAACTATTAGCATCATCGTAATTATTAGCCCAACCTAATAACATATATAGGCTTGAGAATGTAGCCATTAGAGCTTCAATCCGAAAGCCTTCAAATCAAACTTCACCTGACATTGTTCATCTAATTTTCCTGTAGTACTTTTTTTTTTTTTTGGTAGTCAATTTTCTTGGGGTATTTGACCGGTATGGAGTTTGTATTATTAAAATTTACGAATTTGGTATTCGGTGGTGGTGGAAAGAAATTACGGTTTGGGATCTTTGAGTGCCGCGGGAGGTACCCAGCAACTATAAATGACCTCCCCTCCCCGCGGCACGTTTGTATGATTTTTTTTTTTCCGGATGCAAGGCCGCCAACAACCTCCCATCGACACTCAATAAATAATATTTTACAAGTGCCGCCTATCCCCCCAACGGAACTGCTACTATATTTTTGTATTTTTATTTTTATGAGTGCCGCCCATCCCCCATCGGAACTGCTATTATATTTTTATATTTCTATTTTTAAAGTGCCGCCCCCCTTGTGGAACTCTGACAGCAGGCCAAGTGGCACATCCCCTTCTGTCTGAGCCCCACCTTATCTTATTTTTCACCTCTGTCTCGCTTTCATTTATGGTAAAAATCCAGATCTAAACATTCTCAAACTATCTCTCTTTTTTGCCCTTTGCAGCTCCTTGGAAACGTTTTGCAGAGCACATCAATTGCAACAAAGTGTTGAAAGCTCTTCTTACAAAGGAAAACCACCGTAAGGCAAGTAAGAATCAACGTCACTTTTATTAATTAAAATCAGTTAACTTTTTTTACTTATTTTAGTTAGATATTTGACACAATATTTAGAATACAGTGGTGTTTTTTTTTTTTTTTTTTTTAATCTAATACATTAGTAGTTTTTTTACTAACACAAGCAATTGCAATTAATTATATTTATATAGTTGTCATAATAATTAGTCATTGGAAAGTAGTGTTTAATAATTTAGTAATATGATTTAATTTTTTTTTGGTAATCTGATTTAATTTAATTAATTTGTAAATGTTTATGATTTCTTTTAATTAGAAATAGTTGTTATAATTTTTGAAATAATAACATAGGCATGTATAATTAATAATATATAGAGATTTGAAATAATAATTATTTTTTTATGTTGATGTGTAATTAATTAGATTTACATATTTGACATAATAAGTATTAATAATATAAATTAGAATAATTAATTGTTATTAATATTTAGGGTTTGTTTTATTTAGTAATAGTTGTTATAATTTATTTATTTTTTTGTAAAAAGTTGTTATAATTTTATGGTTAATTATTTTGTGATATCCTAACATAGTCATGTTGTATAATTAATATATAGAGATTTTACATAATAAAATATTTTTTTTTGTTGATGTGTAATTAATTAGATTTAGATATTTGACATAATAATTAGTCATTGATGATTTTTGTGTTTAGTAATTTAATAATATATTTTAGAATATTTTATTTGTTATTAATATTTAGGGTTTGTTTTAATTAGTAATAGACATATTAATTTTAAAATTATTCTTGTGTGAAATCCTAACATAGGCATGTATAATTAATAAGGATTTTACATAATAAAATATATTTTTATGTTCATGTGTAATTAATTATATTTAGATATTTGACACAATAAAAAATATTGTGATATATCCTAACATAGGCATGTATAATGTTCAGTATTTTAATAATGTTATTTAGAATAAATTATTTGGTTGCCATTTCTAATTTTCATAAAACATCTTATTGCCTAATATTTTACTGTTTTCTTTCTAGATATGGGGTCAATTTATGCAATCATATATTACAATGGTAGAATATATGAAGGTGCTACAGGTTGGACATTTGAAGGGCAAACCAAAGGAATACAAATACAATGCAGGTTGAGATTGCATGATTTAAAAACAAAGATTGCGGAGAAATTGAAGCTAGGTCCCAATCAATCGGTGTCCCGATTAACCGACCGATATCGTACAATAGAAAAATTTGCTGTGCTAGAAATTGCTGCTGATGATGATGATGTTGATATGATGTTCAATCTGTTTCTACAACAGTCGCTTCAACCACAGGTTCACCGTCCGTAGGAAGACCTGTGATCATGGCAACATCCTCGAGTGTCATAGTAACCTATCCCGTGGGCATATGAAATGTATGGGTCTCCGGTCTCCATCGCTCAACTAGAGTTATGATTAATGCACTGTCAATCTGCAAACCATAAAATAATAAACGAAAGCATAAAAATATTTTTTTTTTTTATAATTTCTTGATAATTTAATATATGTAGCATATAAATACCTCAATACGGCCCATCCGAGCAGCGCCAAGAAAGCCGGCACGACATAAATAAGGTACAATGGGCTCTGGAATAACATCCAACCCGCCAATCGTCCACTTCTGACAGTCAGAGATTTATAATCATGTTCCTCCGTCCAGACAACCTCTGATCGGTGTATAGATTCCATGTAAAATACTGAATTGATACGAGGACGGGGATGAAGATGTCTCTTAGATGAATCATCACATTCCATCAGTAGTTAAAGTCTATTATTTAAAACTGAATGCAAATACTGGTTACGCAAAACTATTATCTAAATTTTTAATAAACAAATATCTGCATGTGTTCTTTGTATTTGAAGTTGGTAGAATTATTAACATTTATTATCAATAATAACTCAAACCAGAAAACACAGACAATTTAAAGATCCCCATTTTGATTCACTAACACAAGTTACACAATCGATTGGAGCAGTTTATTGGTTTGATTTTAATAAAAAAAATACTCAAAACGTTAGGCCTTCTCAAATACAGCACATTAATCATGATGTTGACCAAAAACTCCTACCTATAAATGGCAAAATGATGATTGGAAATATCTTTGAAGTTCAGTAAAAATACTAATTTACAAAAACACAATGTTGAAGCCTACTTGTTTCTTCCATACCAGATGCTTCGAAATCCATAAAAAAAGATTCTATTTGTTAATATTTTCATCTACTAAATTCATTAACAGTTTTAGTTTATGAAAATTTCAGTCACCAATAATTTATTTTGTTATAGATAAATAGCATCAATTTAGCATTTAAATTAGGAAAAGATGCATTAATGTTACAAAAATGTATAACACTAAGTCAGATGAATCAGTCATGACTCATAGGAAGATGACTTTAATTTATAATAGAAAATGACATTAATTTAACCACTTTATCCTATGATTTGAGCACAGAAAAACGACTTTGATGGCACCTTTCATTACTGAGACTAAATTAATGTCACATATCTTTTATGACCAAAATTATGTTGACTCAATATTAAAAAAGCTAAATATAAATTTACTCTAAAATATATTAATCAAAATCTTTGTCGAGGTTATATTTAGATTATCAACATGAACAAATAATTAGAATAATAATTAAAAATAAACACCGGTATGTTTAATGGGTAGAATGCTATTCGGAGATTAATCATATGTTTAATTAGAAAAAAACAATTATCCCCCTCATTCATATGCACATTGATCCCAGCAAGCTTAATATCTCAACCAACCAAGCTTATTAAAAAATATAGCACATATTAAGAAGAAAAATAGATACAACAACAAAATAGAAACATGTTCCACAATCTTTGCAACTGTCACGGGAAATGGGATGCTCTCCCACAAACTGATACCTACCCAAGTCATGGTATTCCCCTCCAGTCTACGGCAATGCAATTGTCCCTATTTTTATACCAATTTTCACATAAAATTATAGCCAAACCAATTGTCCACGGCAATGCAAATTGCCACACACTAATGTTATAATAACCCTAATTTTATGACTTTTGAATTGTTATGATGAGGATCTTATGGTCATAAACAGAATGAGAATGAAATTCTAAGAATTTTGATACTCATATTAAGGATATTCTAAACAGTTGAGTTTTCAACTGTTATTTTTAACTGTTGATACAGTAAGAGTCAGTAAAATAGTCCCAAACTAGCAAATCTGAAATAGAGAGCTAATCTAATGATATAAATATCATGAAAGAGGTTAGAATATGAAATGGTGAAGATTGATACCCATATTGGGGTATTTCTGAAAAGTCAATTTTATCGGGCGGTAAAAATTCTGAAACGGGAAAAAGATGAGAAAATGGAATGAAAGTTCAATATATGCCCAACAAGTCGTAATTAGACCAAAAATATTAAAGTGAAGTTATATGTAGATAAGAGAACAAAGTTCAAATTACTTGGACAATTTAGTGTAAAAACGTATGGAAGTAAAATTGATGATGTTGTCATAATTTTACTTAGTAGTGAGTTCAGTTTTAAATAAATCATATCTCACTCATTTCTTAATCAAATTGAGTGTGTGAGGTACCAAATTGAACCTTAGGATGTCTAGTTTCTTGTCTTAAAATATGAGAATTTTAGGAGCTCACGTTAAAGTTTTCAAAAAAAATCAGTGAGCATTGTTCATTCCCGTCACAGTTTTTACAACAAGCAACAGTGAGTTTGCGAAATTCATATCTCCTTCGTTACTTAACGAAACGAGACGATGAGGAGGATGGTTACATTCCAGAATATTAAACGAAACGAAATTCATGTCTAGTATTTGTCATAAATATTAAAGAATAAACTGGGCAGTATATCATTCCAGAAAAATTTAATAGTCCGTGACCCTGTTCAAGTGATGTTGGATTTACAGCTTACTTCTTACTGCGGACGTAACTTGGGTTGTAATGGTCAGAATAAGGCTTATAATATATCGTTGAAAAGCTTATGACGCATAGATTATGATGGTTAAGTATAAGGATATTAGAAAAGTTCTGGTAAGATGAGGAGAAATTGATGTTGTGTTACATCTCAAAGTTAATAGTCTAGTAATTAACTAGTTTCTAAGGTTACTAGTTTTATTGGTGATGAATTAAATAGAAATATGATTTCCTTCCTTTTGATTCATGATCAGCCATGTAGAGCCATGTGGAGTGGGACTTAGTGTCTTCATTATTTATCAAAGTTGGTCCCTCCATTAATTATCAAAGTTTTGCCTTCTTCATTAATTACCAAAGTGTTGTCTTCTCCATTAATTATTATAGCTTTGTCTTCTTTTCTTTTACTCATGTGGACTTGTCTCCTCTTCCTTTAGTTAATGATCAGACCAATAAATATAAGTGGGAGGGAATCAATTGAAAGAGAATGATATAGTGATTAAGAAAGTTAACAAACTGGAAGTAAGCAAATTGGACAAATCCTAGCTATATGGTCATTGGTTTTCATTGTTGATGTCCAAACATTTTCATTTTTTATTTCCTCTAAAATCATGACAGCCTTAAAGGAACTAAGAAAAGCTAGTAAGTGTAGTCTTGTTTCTAACATTGGAGCTTCAACCTTTTCTCTAACTTCTCTTTAGAACCTCTCCTCCAAAACCTCTTCAAATCACCAATTTTCCTTCACCAAACTTGCTCTCCTCACTCACCTCTTCACAACCATGCCATTTTCATGGTGTGAAGCAAATTTTTGTGGTCAATATCCTCATTAACAGCCATGACTTTGAAGGTTCAAGGAGTTATGGAGTTGTGTTCTTGAGTTCTCTTGAAGATTATCACTTGTGTGCTTAATTCTCTTGAGTTTTGTGTAAGTTTTCTAAGCTTCTTTTGAAAAATTTTATCTTTCTCTCTTGTGTTCTTGAGCTCTAACTCATGAGCATATTTTTGAAGGTGTGTTCTTGTTTAAAGGATCACCCTTGTTGGTAAAAAGTGAAGCTTGGAGCTAAAGGTGTGAGTGTTGAACCAAGAAATGGTTGATTGATGTGTAAAGGTATAACCTTTGGATCCTTGTATGGATTTCATAGAAAAGGATGAACTTGAACCATAAAAGAGACACATGATGATTCTGATCTCTTGAGTATAAGGTGGATTAGTTATGTTAAAAATAAGGTATTCATGGATTAGTAGATTAAAAAAGTGTTGGGACTAATTAGTTAAAGAAAGGACAATGAAATAAGCTTAAAAATCTTAGTTTATACCCTAACTTGGGAGGGTGATATCTCCCTCATCCCTTGGTCAAATGAGACTCATGATACCTCATTTTAAAGCTACAGATGTCATTTATATTGTCCTAAAATTTGAAAGTATTATGTGTTGTGACTTGTCCAGAAAGTGAATTTGAGTCCAAACTTCCCAAACTCGCATAGTGCAGGGACAATTCTAAAGGTCCAACTTGTAAAATTCATATCTCTCTTATTACTTACTAAAATTAAGCTTATGATACCTCAAATTAAATCTAAAGGTGTCTACTACAACATATTAAAATTTGAGAGAGATCAGACTTCTGAAACTCTCACAGGGACGAAAACAGTGAGGGATGTTGGGATTCCCTGCACTGCCTAAAAACAGATTTGTGAGTTGAACTTTCAAAAATCATAACTTGAGCTATATAGCTCTGATTAAGGTGTGTGATACCTTGTTGGAAAGATAATTGAGTCTGGATTAACATACTAAAATATGAGAATTTTATAACCAGTGATTTGTGCACAGTGACTTGAAAACAGAAGCATGTATAGATACGAGAAAACCGTAAAAGTGAGATTTAAGCTAAGTGGGCTTATAAGAACCCCTTAGTAACTTATAATAAGTATATATATGGCTTGGATGAGTGAAAATAATCTAAGTTACCTAAGTAAGCCTAGAGTGTGATTCTAAGTTATGTAAGTGATTGAAGATTGAAGTTGAAGGTAATAATGCACAAAAATACGTTATTATATAATAATTGGTCTAGACTTGTAAAGGGCATATTATTGGCATATAAGTATGGAAAGTGAAATCATTAAATGGTTAAGTCTTGTATGTGACTTGATTAATTACTATGTAATTAATGATGTGAATGATTCCTACTCTAGGTGTGCCTAGAGAACCTTGCACTTGAGGATTGTATTGGAGCATACGTATAATATTGGAGTTGGGCTTGATAAGCTCAGTGAGGTAAGCTCCTGGTTCTGGTTGCTCCTCTCTCTTGTGGCCCCGCCATGATTGTGGGCATTATGGTTATATTGTATGAAAGTATGTGGTATACTATATATGTGCATTCATTCACATTCATATAGATGTTATATGATCTTGATGTTATGATGATGCACTGATAATATATGTTATGAGGATCCTGGCCAGTGATTAAGGTATGTAGGCTGCCTATGACTTGACTCTGGGAGCTATTTTATACAGAGGTTATATTGACTGTCTATGGCTTGACCCTTGAGTCACACATGTGTAATCGTCTATGGCTATGACCCTGGGGTTACACAAGGATGATATGATGATGCTATGTTTATGCTGTATGTTTGTTATATATGCTTTATATCTGACTTGTCATACAAGAAGTGGGCTCAGGGGATTAGAAGATTCTCTAAGAACTTTGAGTTTACTGAGATGTGGTTATCTCACCCCGTTTGGGGACATCATTTCAGGTACTCAGAGTAGCGATGATGCTTCTAGAGGCAAGGCCCCCGCCTTGGAGTAGTTGATGATGCTGCTAATTATTTATATTATGACTAGACTCTGTGATAACATGTATAATCATTAACATGTCCAATTATCTTATGTTGAGATTATGTTATGTATTTACTTTGGCTCATGACTGTAGTATTGGAGCCATGGATTATTTACTGATGCTTTGACGTTTTGAAATTTATATAGCCTTGATGTATGTATTCAGTTATTTGGATTTGCGAGCTATCTGTTTAATTATTGTATCTATCAGATAGTTATCCGAATTACAGTCGTTATGCTGTCCGCGAAACTCCGTAAGGAATGATACTTAAGGTTATATCCGGATGGTCAACGGTCAATTGATATGGCCAATGGTTTTAATTAGTAGACTTAGACGTTAATGTTACGCTAATGCAATATATCAGATGAACGCTTGAAAATGTTTTAGAAAATATTTTGGAAAAAGTTTACTCATATTTTTATAAGATGTTTTATTATTATTTAAATTAAAATCTTTCGTTGTGTATGCTAAATATTATGGATGTTAACTACCGGAGTACTACGGGGTGTTACAAATGCATTTCATTTAGGACACGTTTGGTGCATAGTATAGAATAAGGCCAGATAGTATAAGACCTGATTGTACAAGACCTGATTAAATTTTAATACTATCCTGCGTTTGGTATGATATTGTATAAGATAATATCGTCCAATATTTTAAAAATTAATATATTAAAAAAAACTATTCTATTTTAATATATTAATATTGAAATGATATATTAGTTCTTGGGAATTGTACTTTTGAGCAACATTAATACATCAACCCCTTATTAGGCCTAATCCTACCCCTTTAGGCTTGATTAAGTTATACATCATTTTGATGTATAAAGGGATCCTGCTGTATAAACTTATACTATACGATGGTCACACCAAACAACTAAAAATGTCATAACGTATAGTATAAGCTTATACTATCAGGCCTTATACATCATACCAAACATGCCCTTAAGGAATCATTTCCTCACTACAGTTGTATTTTTAACTTATTTCCCCATTTCCAATCAGCATTAATATAGTAGTTACAATCGTCTTATTTAAAATCTGCTCTATTACCATAAGGTAAGCTAATTGGGCAAAACAAGCAAGGATTTTTTTATTTTTTTTTGGAAATTACAAGCAAGGATTTCAAACGCATAACAGTAGCAAGAAAACGCGTACCTGTGAATCTGTGATAGAGACTCACTACTCTGCTTTTGAAGTCAAAAACGTTTTTCCTGTAAACCCAAATCTGAGGTGATAGAGGATTTGGTGGTTGACGGCGAATGTGGCTCCAATGAACAATGGTTCTGACGAACGGTGGCGGAATAAACGAAGTTGTACAGTGGCACCACCAGATTAGAGGAGAACCTTGTAAATGGTGTCTGTGATGATGAAATCAACCTGTAAGTGTTCTTCTCGGTCTCCAGCTCGCCTCAACCTGTAGGTGTTCTTCTCAGTCTCCAGCTCGCCGACAATGACAAATTGGGGGACGATGGTCTCCAACTTCGTTTATTTCGCAAGTGTTCAGAACAAATACAAATTGGGTTTAAAAAAATAAAAATTAGTGCCGTAATGGGGGAGGGGCGGCACTTACGTAGTAAAAATAAATATTATATTAGTGTCGTATGGGGTGGTGGGCGGCACTTATTTAATCAAAAAAAAAGTATTTGAGTGCTGTGGGGGAAGATGGGCTGCACTGCCCTAGGAGAAAAAAAAATTCACATGAGTGCCGCGGGGATCCCTGGGTGTAATTTAGATACGATGAGTTTCCCCGCGGCATTTATTGATCCCAAAACGTAATTACTCTCATCCACGTACCAAATTCGTACATTTAAATGGGAAAAGTCCCAAACTGGTGAAAGAGCCAATTTTCTTGGAGTACTTTGTTCTTCTTGTCTTTGGTCCACTAGGATTTTCAAGTGTTACTAGTGTTTTAAATTGTGATCATCAATTATCAAACGCTGATTGTGACTGCATTAACTACAATTAAAAATCTTGATTGTGACTCTTTATCATTTTTTTTTGTATAAATGACTCTTTATCAGTTTGGTCATTAGCAAACTTAGCTTATCTTACTTATTTAACTTAAAAATAAATATTGAATTATTATTTTCCGCACAAAATATTATGTACCTTTATAATTATTAATAAATTTATATTAAATTTATCCGTGAGCAAATCTCAAAACACAATGGCTACTATCACAACATTTTTTTTTGAAATATTCCAATCGGTTCATTGCTTCGCAATTAATCTGATTCGGGGTGGATCCAGAATTAAAGCTTTAAACCCCTCCCAAAGGTGGTACTGAAGAAATCCGAACACATACTCTTACCCCACCTACTTAGTTCCCATGCGCCAACTGAGCTACCACTGTTTGGTCTATCACAACATTTATATCCTCCATAACATGCATTCATTTACCTTCTCTCCAATTATATGGGAACCACCATTCCAATCCAACTTCCCTAGACCTCGTTGTTGGTTGTAACGGTAGCTCTACACCTGCCATTCTCCACCTTCTAGTGAAGCATCATTTTCCTTTTCTTTTTAAAACTACAAGACTCAAAGTCTACGAGTAACACACTATAAACTAAGCCAAAACATGGAGGCCAATCCTTCTCATACTATTATCACTTCTGAACTTGATCATGCTCTAAATACCCCCTTGCTGAATCTGCAATCAAGAGTGCACAATAGCCATAAACCATTAAAGGGTATCTTTGTGATATTTGGCTCAATTGTTTTCTTAATGTCATTGTTGGCAATCATCATAAACCAGAGCCAAAATTCCTTGGAGAAGTTGGAGAACAACACCCCAGAAACTACCCCATTTTCTAACATCTCCAACAAGTCAGAATTGCCTAGAGGGGTTGCTCAAGGAGTTTCAGCCAAGTCCAATCCACCTCTTTTCCAAAAGGATTCATATAATTGGACAAATGCCATGTTCTATTGGCAAAGAACAGCGTTTCATTTTCAACCAGAAAAAAATTGGATGAATGGTATGTGTGTTTTTCTTTTCTTTTTTAAAAAAAAAAAAATTACTTGTCAAATTTATATTGGAAAAAATTGTTATATTAACTATCTATTTAATCTTTCTACTTTTATTATTTTTTTTTATCACTGTTAAGAAAAATATAAGACATTAATTAATTGAGAAAATTAAAAGAGAGGAACAAAATATAAAAACAAATGTGTTTGAAACCGTTGATTTAAATTTAATCTAACAATAATAAAAAGATAATAAAAATTAAAAAAATAGACAATATAACCGTCCCATTTATATTTACTATATGTTTTTTATTTTTCTTCCTCTCTTCTATCCAACTTTTTTTCCCAGTAACTTCAGTAAATGATAGGTGAGTGGTAACAGAAGTATTTTACTTGCTTTATAAGTTACCGAATCTTCTTTATAATCTGTTAGAATTTTTTATATTTTATTTGAGAAATTTTTATTATTATTTTCGATTAATTTATTAAGGCAACAGTGGTCATTTGATAGGTTTAACTTTATGTTAAATAGAAAAATTAAGAAATGAAAAGTATGTGACAAAATTACAAGATAACTCTTTCTCTCTCTTTCCCTTTTACTGTGTAATTTTCTCTTCTTCTTTATATTGTTCTTCCTCTGTTCTCTTCTTCTTCAACATCTTTTGTGTGTAACTATCATACTGCTACATCCATGATTAGCTTTCAAAACACTTTATTTCAATTTAGTTTTTTATTTTATTTTGTTTCTTTTGATTTTATATTATTAATTACAAATGATCATGAGAGGCTAATCAACAATGTCTCAATGACCTATTGGGGTTCCTGTTTCGTGCGGATGTTTGGTGGAATTCGCTTCAGATCCTGACGGTACGTTTATATTTATTTTTTTTGTGATTTTCTTTTTTCAGTTGATTGTTCATTTATTCTCTTGATTTCTTTTATGTACGAATTAAAGAAGTTACTTGATGTTTATTGTCCAGATTTTTTATTTTTATTTTTTTTGTTGAAAACGTAACGTTAAGAATTTTACGTGTGTTGCTATCTATGTAGCATCGATAGTACACGTGACACGATACGACACGATATTCCGACACGTTAATTTTAAAAAATGTTAGATTTCGACATGTTAGGACACGTTTTGATATTAAATAATATTTTTAATTTATGTAGTGTATATTATATTTAATATTCAATAATTTAACAAAAAAATGAAACTAAACTTATAATATTCATCAATTCTGCAAAGAAATATAAGATATCCCGAATATTTATATTAAACTCAATAAAATGGTAATCATAATTCAATAAATCTAAAAGTTGGAACTAAAAACTCAACGCAATCCAACATTTGAACCTTTTTTTGAATTTCTATAATGCATGTTAGAGTGTCAGGGAGTGTCAGAGTGTCGAGAAATGTCGGACACGATACATGAAGATTTTTGAAGTGTCGGTGCTTCATAGGTTGCTATCAATCATCATCGTTTTAAAAATAACTTTTTTTAAATATATCGATCCTAATTATCTCTTTGAGGTCACACACTTCATTATCTCAATCAGCTTTGATTTTTTGGGCCATGAGATTAATCCGAGTGAGAGCTTAGAAGTTAAAGCTACTTGCCTTCCTTGTCTTTACTGAGAATCGAACCCAATTTCTTTTTTGTGTGTGGAGATATTCCAATCGGTTTATCATTTCGTGATTAGTCCGATTTGGGGCGATCCCGAGATTAAGGCTTTAAATCTTTCCTAAAGACATTACTAGGAAGGATCAGACATATGCTCTCAATTCCAGTTCCTCTATCCATCTATTTAACCCAATGTTATAAAAATCGGACCGACCCGGCCGAGTCGACCCGAAAATCGATGAACCGGTCTAGTTTTCATATTGGACCGGCCATGTTACAGAATTGGTGTAACCCAGCCGGTTTTCGTAAAAATCGGTGACCTGATCTATAAAAAAAAAAAAAAAAAACTAATTTGTTTTCATAAATTAATGTCTTTTTTTTTTACTCTCAAACACAAATGATTTGTTTCTTTTGAAATATTTGAGTGATTTGTAGCTTATTATGGTAAACTAGTTCAGAGGAACTTTCACGAATAATGAGATTACAAAAGGGTCTTCCTTAGTAAGCACTAGAGGTAATCTTGATTTCTTCACCTCGCATAAGTGGAATACAAAGATTTTTTCTAAAAGAGATTGCACGCCCCCATCTTCTCTTACAAAGGAATACACTCATTAGCTAACCTTTCACTAATGAATTCATCTCTTTCCAGAATCTTCACATTTATCGGGATTGTTAGGGCATTTGGTCATGCGCATTAACTGTCTTGCATGCTCAACCACCAAAGCATTGAAAGAGGAACATACCCCCAACAAGTCTCTCCCTTCCAACCTCAATTCATCGGGTTCATCATCCCGCACCTTTGCAGCATTTTTCAAATTTTCTTGAGGACATCGGCTTCATCATTATGTTAGTTCAGGTCGATGTACAATTTAACAAGTTGAAGATGATTTTCCTTTAACACATACTGGATCCAATGATATCTCATACCAAAATGTTTTAAGCTAAAGTGATAGGTAGAATTTTTCGTTGAGTGTATCACACTCTGATTATCACACTTCAGGTTGTACTTGTTTTGTTTATGGCCGAACTCAAGGAGGAACTTCTTTATTCACATCATCTCCTTGCTCACTTCAGTTGCAGCTATATACTCGTCTGATCGTCAAGAATGAAACACATTTTTGAAGTCTTGATTGCCAAGAAAAAGCTCTGCTTACTTAGGTGATCGATCAGGTAGCTTATGGTAGACTTCTTGGAATCTGTATCTCCCTCTTATTTAGAATCCACAAAACCTTCGAGCTTGGCCTTATCGAAGGCATAAAATTCTTGTCCCTTTAAGGTACTTAAAAATCCACTTTACTGCTTACCAGTGTTCTTTGCAGGATTTGTGATAAACCAACTTACCAGTCCAACAACATACGCATAGTCGAGTCTTTTACATACCATATCATACATCAAACTTTTGACCGTGGACTGGTATGATATTTTCAACATTTTGTCCTTCTCTTCATCAAACCTTGGATATTGTTGTTGACTTAGCTTTATGTGTCTGACTAAGGTGTTGTTTATTGTCTTGACTTTATCCATATTGAATCTTTTCAAGATCTTTTCTATGTACTTCTCTTGTGAAAGCCACAACATCTTCCTTTGACGATCTCTTATGGTCTTGATTCTCAGTATTTGCTTTGCAAGGCTAAGATTCTTCATTGCGAAGGACGTGCTCAATGCCTTCTTCTGAGTGGCTATCTTCAATTTGTCTTTCCCTATAATTAGCATATTGTCAACATATAAAAGAAAATCAGAAAACTTCTGGCCTCATACCTTTTAGCGAACACGCAATGGTCAACCTCCATCTTCATGAACTTCAGTTGTGTCATGAAGGATTCAAACTTCTTGTACCATTGCCGATGAGCATATTTTAAGCCATAAAAGATTTTCTTTAAACGACAGACCATATTTTCTTTTCCAGGAGCCTAGAACCTTTCAAGTTGCTCCATGTAGATTTCTTCTTCCAGATTGACGATAGTTCTAACCCCAGAAAGATTTTGGCAACCCAAAATGAGAAAGCATACCTCTAACTCGTTCTTCAATAGTTATGTTCATTCTCTCAGCTACTCCATTCAATTGTGAAGTATTGGGTGGTGTCTTTTCCAATCTTATTCCCGTTGACCTACAATATTCATCAAAAGGATCATAGTATTCTCCTGCGTTGTTAGATAAGACTGCCTTCAGCTTCTTACCGGTCTCTCTCTCAACCATGGCATGAATTTCTTTGAAGATTTGGAGTACTTGGTCCTTAATATTCAACCAATATACCCGGTCTTCACAGGAATGGTCACCAATAAAAAAATAATAAGCCCCACCAAACAATCTTTTTGACATGGAACAAACGCTGGAGTGAACGAGGTCTAGAATGTATCTGCGTTTCTTGGGTTGGTCCGACCTTATGAAGGAAATCTTGCATTGCTTTTCATCTAAGCAATGAGTGCAACTCTCCAAAAGTTGACCCTTTAACCCAGGCAACAAACCTATCTTTATCAATATTTGGAGTTATTTCTTGCTCATATGGCGAAAGCGCTTGTGCCACAACTCTATGTTGCACCTATCTTGGATTGTGTTGGCTTCTCCAACATTAATTTTGCCTTGCATCATGTACAAGGATAATTCGTTCTTGTCTCGGGCAACCATCATGCTACCCTTGGTTCACAGGGCTCCTATATTGGAAGCTCTGATACCTAGAAACCAACATTTCCAAGAAACATTGTAGCAACTTGCATTGATGATAAAAGATTACAATAAAGTTTCTCTCGACTATGTAGATTGAAACATAACAGATGACATTACAATGAATAGAAAAATTGAACGAAATGAAAGACAAACCCAGAACAAGTTCGAGAGTGCTCTCGTGCTCTCTTAGCCTAGATTAATTCACAGTCCCAATTTCCAAATGTCTCACCTATTCCTTATTTTCCCTTTTTCAATTGCTTGCCTTAACTATTTTTCGTAACAAGCTTTCTCTCTTTTACTGATGAGTTAACAACATATTCAGCCTAAGAGAGTTAAGGGATTGTAATTCCACGCTGCCAATGATGCACTTTAAACTTAAAAGGTTTTGTATCAAAACCAATTAAACTGAGTGAATGAGTAGGGTTATTCCCTAGTGGTACAACAACTGAACTTAGTGAAAAGAGAAACAAAAAGTAAAGTTATTAAAACTTACCAATACCCTAATTGAAAATTTTTCATCACCGAATATTGCAAATTTTCTTCCATAAACTGGCTTTGCAACATCAGGAGCCTTGGATGATCTGTAGCATCCAATAACTCATTTACTCATAATCACATACAATTGATTTTCACTTTTTTATTTTATTTTTCTTCTTTAAAAGGAGAAAAATATGAATCAACAAATGCAAATTCTTACATTGTTTCATCAACATAAGAAGAAAGTGGTTGAACTACCAAGGCTAGTATTAGAAAATTGGAAATAAATTGGAGTTTGTTCAGAAAGTGTGTCACCTAAATAGCCAAAAGACCAAATGGTCCAAAAGCACTTTTGTCTATAGCAACCCTTCCAAAACCTACGTTGTCCTTGCCAATTTCTTAGATGATAATGATTCAATCTCAAATTCATTGAACATGTCCAATGTTACGAATGCAGATACACCAGTACGTAGGGAAAGGGTTCCATCATCTAGATTGAGGGATCACTATTGTTAGTGAGTTTATAGTATTGTTTAGGTACATAACAGTGGGACTAGGCCCACATGTGTGGTGCAAGGGAATAGTGAACACGTGTCAGCCATGTAAGGGAGAAGTTAGTTAGTTGTTATAAAAGGAAAACAATCAGTGTAAAAGAATCATCTTGAATAAAATTGAAGTTCAGTTCCAATTTCTCTCTTTTTCGTTCGTTCACTTTAACATGTCGCTCAGGTAGAGTGCAACATTGGTGCTTTCATTCTTGATCTCACGATGAGGGTTCAGCAAGTTGCTGATGAAGTAACATCATGGCAGAAACGTTTGGAAGAATCTCAGAATCAAATTGCACTACTGGTGGCTCAGATGCAGAAAATGAATGATTCCATGCTGAATTTGCAAATGCGTCCGCGAAGTTCCCAGGAACATCATCACGAACAACTGATGCAAACCATGTCGTCCGAAGGGGGTAATTCTCTTATTGATAGAGGAAATAAGGATATGGTGGATCCAAGAACGTTGCTGAAGTTTGTGAAGATGGAGATTCCATTATTTGATGGTACAAACCCAGATAATTGGATTTTCAAAATCAAACTTTTCTTCGATTTGCAGAGGGTTCCATCAGAGTTGAAGGTCCAATTGGTAGGATTGAGAATGGATGGTTCGGCGTCATCGTGGTTTCAATGGAAATTTCGAACTGGAACGATTGGTTCGTGGATGGAATTCACCACAGCCCTGCGTCAACGTTTTGGCGTCTTACTACAGATGCATGTGACAGGTAATTTGTCCAAATTATCCCAAACTGGTTTGCTGAAAGATTATTTCGTTGCGTTTGAAAAATTAATGAACCAGACACAGAACCTCAGTGAAGAATTGTTACTCAGTTTCTTTGTGTCTGGACTGATTCCGGATTTGAGGAGAGCATTAGAAATACATGATCCAAAGTCTTTACAACAGGCTATGGAATTAGCAACAGTGTATGATTCCCATTTCTCGGAATTAAAGGTATCCTTGAGTTCAGGAACGAAGAAAGTACCTTATCGTGCTGTTCACAACAATGAGACACCGAGTGGCAAGTGCAGGGGTCCACCACTTTTGTTGCTTCCAATGCAGTGTCCACAACATCGAATACAACATCAGGGGGGTTCAAAATTCCATTCAGAAGATTGTCGAGTGAAGAAATGAGCCGTAGGAGGGAGTTGGGTTTGTGTTTTACTTGTGATGACAAATGGACCTCTAAGCATAGGTGTCCAAGTAAAATGCTTCTTATGGTGGGGGAAGATCCAGGGGACGATGGGGAAGAGGAAGAAGATATTGTGTGGAATTCCCAGAACCTGGTGAAAGAGGATGCAGCTTTACATTCCCTGTCCGAAGGATCCATAACTAAGTCTTTCAAATTTGTAGCTCAATTAAATGGGAAGGACTTACAGGTTTTGGTTGATACTGGCAGCACACATAATTTTGTGAAAACAGAATTAGCAATGGAATTGGGATTACACATGACTCGTATCAAGAAAATGAGATTATTCCTTGGTAATGGGGAGTTTATGTTGTGTGACCATCAATGCAGGAAGGTGCATATGTGGTTACAAGGGGAGGAATTTATAGTTGATTTGTGGGTGTTGAATCTGGAGAAGCTGGAACTGATTTTGGGGATGAATTGGTTGGAAAAATTGGGAAGAGTGACACATGATTACAATCATATGGCCATGGAATTTCAATGGAACAATAAGGATATTCGACTAGCAGCTAGGACAACACAAGCAGCTAACGAATTATTCCAGATCAGTCAAGCTGAATGCTGGGTATTGCAACCTGAGACATCACAGTCCAGTACCAGTGAGGTCAGTGCTGATTTATTACTCTTAAAACCTTCTGTTCATAAGTTGTTGTGGCCCATTCTCTTTCAATATCAATCTGTTTTTGCACTTCCAAGAGAATTGCCACCTATTCGGGATACAGTACATGCAATTCATTTGGAGCAAGGAGTGAAACCATTAAATGTGAGGCCATATAGATATGTCCATCACCAGAAAGAAGAGATTGAAAAACAAATGTCTGAGCTACTTGAATCTGGTTTCATTAAGCTTAGTAATAGTCCCTATTCATCTCCAATCTTATTAGTGAAGAAGCAAGACAAGTCTTGGCGCATATGTGTAGACTATAGAGCACTCAACAAGATCACAATTCGGGATAGGTTTCCCATGCCTACCATAGATGAGTTGATGGACGAATTGGGAGGGTCAGCTGTATTCTCCAAATTAGATTTGAGAGCTGGATATCATCAAATCCAGATGCTTCCACAAGATGTGCCCAAGACTGCATTTAGGACACATGAAGGGCACTATGAATACTTGGTCATGCCATTTGGTTTGACAAATGCACCAAGTACCTTCCAGGCTGTGATGAATCAGATATTTAAGCCATTTTTGAGGAGATTTATCATTGTGTTCTTTGATGATATCTTGGTTTATAGCAGGGAGATGGATGAACATGCACAACACCTTAGTGTCACCTTGCAGTGTTTACAACAACATAAGTTTTTTGTGAAGCTAAGCAAGTGTGCCTTTGGGGTGGGAGAGATCGAATACTTGGGACACAAAGTATCACAACAAGGTGTTCATGCAGATGAGAAGAAAATCGAAGCTATGCTGTCTTGGCCAGTACCCAATTCAGTTAAGCAGTTGAGAGGCTTCTTGGGTCTCACAGGATACTACAGATGATTTGTGAGACAATATGCTACTATAGCTGCTCCTTTAACAGATCTTTTAAAACAAGGAGCATTTGGGTGGTCAGAGGAGGCTCAAATTGTCTTTGATCATTTAAAGCAAGCAATGATACATACTCCAATACTTAGCTTACCCGATTTTCAAGATCAGTTTATACTGGAGATTGATGCTTCAAATACAGGGATTGGAGCTGTTTTGCTTCAGCAAGAGAAACCGATAGCTTTCTTCAGCAAAAGGTTGGGACCCAAGTTGGCTATGGCATCAACCTATGTCAAAGAATTATATGCCATAGTTGAATCAGTGAAACGGTGGAGGCAGTATTTGTTAGGTGTCCATTTCAAAATCAGGGAGATGTTGGGGCAGACTGTACAAACCTTAGAACAACAAAAATATGTGTGCAAGTTAATGGGATATTCATTCACGATAGAATACAAACCTGGAAAACTAAATGTAGTAGCTGATGGTCTTTCCAGAAGTTTTTCAGACGAAACCGAGATTAATGATGTACGGGTGGAACCTGCATTTGATTTGATTCATCAGGTGCAATGTGAGAATACAGAAGATAGCTACTTGCACGATATACACCAGAAATTACAAGCGGATCCTTGCTCCTTACCATTAATATCAGTCAAGGATGGAATTCTGTTTCATAAACAGAGGATATCGCTTAGCTCCCAATCCAAGCTGATTCCATTGATCCTTTGTGAGGCTCATGATTCCCAAGTGGGGGGACATGCTGGAGTGCTGCGAACTTTATTGCACATCTCTTCATCATTTTATTGGGAGAAGATGAGAACGCAGGTCAAAGAATACATCAAGAATTGTCAAACATGTCAACAGATGAAAACTATGACTCAAGCTCCATATGGTTTGTTACAGCCTTTACCGATACCTGCAGGTGTGTTTGAGGATTTGACATTAGATTTTATCGTGGGACTCCCTCCTTCAAATGGACTCACTACAATCCTGGTTACAGTCGACAGATTGACTAAGTATGCTTATTTTGGTGGCTTACCAACATCCTTTACAGCAGCCAAAGTAGCTCAATTATTCTGCGAATTGGTAGTCCGAAATCATGGGTTTCCTAAATCCCTCATTTCTGACAGGGACACAATATTCCTCAGCCAATTTTGGAGATCTATGTTTAAGTTTAGTGGAACTACACTCAAAACAAGTACTTCCTATCATCCACAAATGGATGGACAGACAGAAGTTACAAACAGGTATGTGGAGCAATATCTGAGAATTTTTTGTCATGAACAACCCCATTCCTGGTCCAAAATGCTTTGTTGGGCACAATACCATTATAACACAGCCACACATTCGGCCATTGGGGTATCGCCATTCCAGGCATTGTTTGGTAAGTGTCCCACATTAATTCCCTTTTATCCAAGAGGTATGGTGCGAGTGGAAGCCGTGGATTTCATGTTAGACCAACGTAACTAGCTGCTTGCTAACCTCAAAAAGAACCTGCAACGAGCCCGCAACAGAATGAAAACACAGGCTGATAGGCATAGACGTGAGAAAATTTTTCAGGAAGGTGACTTTGTATGGGTGAAATTACAGCCATATCGCCAGGTTTCGGTGGAACGCAGGAGCTGCCACAAACTTGCTAAAAGGTTTTTTGGCCCTTTCAAAATATCAGAGTCATTAGCGATGTGGCATATCAACTACAGTTACCTGAAGGCAGCAAAATCCATTCTACGTTTCATGTATCGTTGTTGAAACCATGGTTCGGTCCTCCGCCAGATAAACCAGTTTTCATGCCATCTTTTACAGTTGATAACAAACCTGTTCAGGTACCTACAACTATTTTGAATACCAGGTCTAAACCACACCAAGGCCAGCAGCTACGGGAATTCCTAATACAATGGTCTGAAGCTCCTCCTAAGGATGCATCGTGGGAGACAGAAGCAGATTTGAGGAAAGCTTAACCAGAACTTAACCTTGAGGACAAGGTTTTGGTCCAAGAGAGGGGGTGTGTTACGAATGCAGATACACCAGTACGTAGGGAAAGGGTTCCATCATCTAGATTGAGGGATCACTACTGCTAGTGGGTTTATAGTATTGTTTAGGTACATAACAGTGGGACTAGGCCCACATGTGTGGTGCAAGGGAATAGTGAACACGTGTCAGCCATGTAAGGGAGAAGTTAGTTAGTTGTTATAAAAGGAAAACAATCAGTGTAAAAGAATCATCTTGAATAAAATTGAAGTTCAGTTCCAATTTCTCTCTTTTCGTTCGTTCTCTCTAACCTGTCGGTCAGGTAGAGTGCAACATCCAACTGCAAATTTTTAAGGAAATGAAAGTGTTGTTGATTAGTGCAGTTATTGTGAGCGCCAATTCTACAAATATATGAGCAACTTACATAATGTTGTGGAGAAACCTGTGTTGCTAAGGTTATGTTCAGTGGCACAGCCCCTTTAAATTCATCACCACTTAGTCTTAAGCTCTTTATTTCTTCTACTGGCCACATAAGCAAATTTGCTCTATTCTTGTTGTCAAACAGCATTGTTCTTGGAATTGTGTGACTGAAAAAAAATGTGGACTAGTTTTAAATTCATCAATTAATAAACTCACACATGTAGAAATTGCAAACAATCTTTCTGCCAAACATTTTGTCTTTACGATTTTCAGACTTGACAAATCGATGTGTGTCATATTAAATCCAAATGTTCAAAAGTTGTCTGTAATACAAGTTAAGAAGGTTTAATTACATGGATCATTTTCAAGATTTGATGAAATAAAATTTTCTTTTATTTAGCAATGAAATTACACTTCCTCTTTAATAAGTTTTTCACTTGCATAAAATTCTTAAAACCAAAATTGTGCATATAAGCAAATAGAATTATAAATTGCAAGTATACTGCTCCTAAAAAAAATACATGCATGAAGATATGCCTAACCCTTTTTCAAGTCATCTCTTTTTGTATCAGTTTCATTAATCCAACCCCACAGGATCCTTCTCTCTTAAACTTGATCATAGAAGGTTTTGGAAGCATAGTATCTCCCATGATCCAAAAGCAACCCAATACTCACATACTCAATCGGGTTATCGGGCACCCATGTATCATTTTCAACAAAATAGGTCCTAAAGTGCATAACAGTTTACCATTGCATTATTCATGCTACCCTTTAGCACGTGCTTAACTTGTGGACCATTAACTAATGTTTCCAAACCTTTGCACTCGCTTATCGAAATCAGGTAAAAGTTCACATTTATCTTAGGATTATGTTTATTTCATTTTATATGAGATAAATAATTTTTTTACATACATAAAAAAAGGTAGATCTCACCACTCTTTTTTTTTTTTTCTCTCCTCTTATCTATGAATCCTATTTGTAATTTTATTTTTATAACATGAAATAATTACTCTCCTATAATATGAAAAAAATATTTCCCTTTATTTTATGCTTATCACTTATCTTAGTCTATTACTTTTAGAAGAAGTCATGGGACCCGCAAGGAGGGTCTAGAAGAAATATCTATGTCTCAAAGAAAACGTAATAGTGTTTATTATTAGGGTTTTATTAATCTCATGTTAAAGGAGATAGTTATCTCATGTCATAGAGATAAATTTGTGGGCTCCACCACTTAAGAAAAGAAAAGAAAAAAGTGGCACAATTATCGAAGAATGTGTAGGAGGGAAAACTTATCTCATGTATTATGAGAATATTTTTTTCCCTTATTATTATTTTCAATCCTACAATTATGTTATTTCAATTTAACTATGAGTTTTATAATTCTCATTCAACATGAGAATTCAAATTTTTCTACACACCCTTCGATTTTCGTGCTGATATGGGTCCTACATATAATTTTTTCTAACACATGGGTTCCACATGATTTTTATCTCTACAACATGAGAATTGAATTCTCATTCAACATGAGAAAATCAAACCCCTTTAACTATTCATGATCAATGTTTTGTGTTAAAGTTACGAGAATGAAAACCAAAAAATTTTGACATTAAAGAATTGTTATTGTATGGTTGCAGGTCCACTATTTCACATGGGGTGGTACCATCTATTTTACCAATATAATCCTGATTCAGCTGTGTGGGGCAACATTACATGGGGTCATGCTGTTTCTAGGGATATGATTCATTGGCTCTATCTTCCCATTGCAATGTTCCCTAACAAGTGGTTCGATATCAATGGTGTATGGACCGGGTCAGCCACGATTTTGCCAGGTGGCAAAATCATAGTGCTCTACACTGGTGATACCAATGAGTATGTGCAAGTCCAAAACCTTGCTTATCCTGCCAACCTATCTGATCCTCTTCTCCTTGACTGGGTCAAATATCCGGGTAACCCGGTTTTGGTACCCCCACCCGGCATCGGCCCAAAGAATTTTCGTGACCCGAGCACGGCTTGGATTGGGCCAGATGGAAAATGGAGAGTCACCGTTGGATCAAAGAAAGGGGAAACAGGGCTTTCATTAATTTATAAAACCAAAGATTTCATAAACTTTGAGCAAAATGATCACTACTTACATGCGGTTCCGGGTACGGGTATGTGGGAATGTGTGGATTTTTACCCGATTTCAATAAACGGGTCCAAGGGTTTGGAAACATCAGTTAATGGTCCACAAGTTAAGCACGTGCTAAAGGCTAGTATGAATAAGGCAAGGGTTGATTGTTATGCACTTGGGACCTATTTTGTTGAAAATGATACATGGGTGCCCGATAACCCGGTTGAGGATGTGGGTATTGGGTTGCTTTTGGATCATGGGAGATACTATGCTTCAAAGACTTTCTATGATCAAGTTAAAGAGAGAAGGATCCTGTGGGGTTGGATTAATGAAACTGATACAAAAAGTGATGACTTGAGAAAGGGTTGGGCATCTCTTCAGGTATGCATTTTTTAAAAAAATTATTATGCTTACAATTTATAATTCTCTGGAGAGATTATACTTATTATTATTTTTTATTATCTTCTACTATAAAATTTTAATTATTAATTTTTGTGAATCTAACAGTTATAATTTATTGAATCGCAATTATTAATTCTTAATAAATTATAATTTTTAGATTAACGAAAATCAACCGTTAAGATTTGATAATAAGATATAATAAGAAAACAAAAGGTAATAAATATAATGTTTCCCTATTTGTTTACATGCACAGTTTTGGCTTTAAGAATTTTACACAAGTGAAAAACATATTAAAGAGGAACTATAATTTCATTGTTAGATAGAAGATTAATTTTATTTCATCAAATCTTAAAAATGATCAATGTAATTTAACCTTTTTAACTTAAATTACAAACAATGTTTGAAGGTAGTTCTTTGTTTGGCATATAAATAATATAAGTTATGCACTTTTGCACATTTGGTTCTAATTTGACACCACATCAATTTGCTAAGTCTGAAATTCATAAGGACAAAATGTTTGGCAGAAAGAAGGTTTGCAATTTTTACACGTGTGAGTTTATTAATTGATGAATTCAAAACTAGTCCACATTTTCTTTCTCAATCAGACAATTCCAAGAACAGTGCTGTTTGACAACAAGACTAGAACAAATTTGCTTCTGTGGCCAGTAGAAGAAATAGAGAGCTTAAGAGTAAGCAGTGATGAATTTGAAGGAGTTGTTGTTAAACCTGGCTCTACTGTGCCATTGAACATAACCTTAGCAACACAGGTTTGTCTATAGTATTATGCAAGTTGTTTATATATTTGTTGCATTATCACTCACAAGTCACAATAACTGCACTGAAAAATTTACAGTTGGACATATTCGCTGAATTTGAGATTGAAACATTGGCATCTGAAGGAATTGGCAAGGACAATGTAGGTTGTGGAAAGGGTGCTACAGATAGAAGTGCTTTTGGACCATTTGGCCTTTTGGCTATTGCAGATGACACACTTTCTGAACAAACTCCAATTTATTTCCGCCTTTCTAACACTAGCCTTAGTAGTTCAACCACTTTCTTCTGTGTTGATGAAACTAGGTAAGAATTTGCATTTTCTGATTATGACTTTTTCTCCTTTTGAAAGAAAGAAGAAGAAAAAAGGGTGAAAATCAATTGTGTGATCATGAGTAATGAGTTATTGGATGATGCAGATCATCCAAGGCTCCTGATGTTGCAAAGCCAGTGTATGGAAGTAAAGTTTCAGTATTAGATGATGAAAAATTATCAATGAGGGTTTTGGTAAGTGTGAATAACTTTACTTTTTTTTTTTTACTTTAATTTTCTTCTCACTAAGTTTAGTTGCATCACTACAGAATGCAAACTCTTTCAGTTAGTTTAATTGGTTTCAATTAATGTATAGGTTCTTGTGACAATTAACTTTCCATTATGATTAGGTTGATCATTCAATTATTGAGAGCTTTGCTCAGGGAGGGAGAACTGTGATCACAGCTAGAGTTTATCCAACAGAAGCAATATATGGAGCTGCA
The DNA here is from genome assembly GCF_033153095.1 of Gastrolobium bilobum. Classification (NCBI taxonomy): domain Eukaryota; kingdom Viridiplantae; phylum Streptophyta; class Magnoliopsida; order Fabales; family Fabaceae; genus Gastrolobium; species Gastrolobium bilobum. The sequence goes on from NW_026896572.1 coordinate 122,939, forward strand.
AGATTATTTCTATTCAACAATGCAACTGGCATAAACATTAAGGTCTCACTCAAGATTTGGCAATTGAACTCTGCCTTTATACGACCCTTTCCCTTTGATAAGAGTCAATGAAAAGTGAAAAAAACTATGCATGTACTTTTGCAACCTATTGAGGTATTTCCCGTTGCCATAGAGCAACAAGGATTCATGAAGCTGATAAATTATGGTTGAGTTATCCTTTACCTTGCTGGTGTCCCTGTGGTGATTCATTTTCTTATCATATGATTTACTTTTGTAAACTGTCCTAGGAATAGGTTCCATATTTTGGTATTGGTATTCTTCAGATGAAAGACTTCAACCAATAAAAATTTAAAATAATTTCCTTTTCTTCCTTTTTTTATTTATTTTTATTTTGAATCCTAACTCCTCCCATGTGCTCTGGTCTTCTTTGGCATATATTTCCTCTCTTTATTTGTTCCCCAAAACTCTAATCATTGTCAAAATAGAAATGGAATCTTGATTCTGTTAGAATTAATTAATTACCAACTGAACTCAAGAAGTTAGAGAGACATTTTTTTAGGAAGAATAAGAAAAAAAAAAAGTAAAATGTGACAATTCTCCAAAGAAAGTACATGTAGCAGCAAGGAATTTTGGCTATGGCCAACATGAAATTGAAATCCAAGTTCCACCAACCTAGCCTTTGAACCCTTGAGCAAATCTCAAACCACAATGCCTACTGCCCCAACCTTTATATCCTCCTGAACATGCATTCAACCACCATCCCAATTCAACTTATCTGTAACTCACTATTGGTTCTATCCGTACCTCTACACCTGCCATTCTCCACCTTCTAAAGTTTCATAATCTTTTTCATTTTATCTGCAGGTCTCTCAAACCTCCAGGAACACGCTACAACTTAGCCATAACATAGAGGCCAATACTTTCGATACCTTTATTTATATTTTATTCTCCTATTTTTGGGCCCTCCTTTAATACGCTAATATTTATGCATGCCCCATCTTCCTATTTTTCTAATTGGGCTTCTCTCAACCTTTCCCTGCATTTCTCTCAAATTTGGGCCTTTAAACTCTTGTTTCCAATTACCCAATTCCATAGTAACTAAACCAACCCAATCCAAATTTAGTCTTTTTGAGGGACTAATGTGGATTTTTTTTGAATTTGTGAAGGACCACGATTTCAACTAAATAGGTCTATTTCGAATTTCTTAGGAACCACGAATAGCCTTTTTATTTACTAGGGACTAAAGCGAACATCGTGAAATTTGCTGAGGACCAAAAGGGTATTTACTTTTTTTTTTTAATCTAAATGTGTTGTACTATGTTTTAAACCCGTTATAACCAGTAGTTAAAATCGAGATTTTAAGGAAAATCGAAAAGGGGATAAAAAATTATAAAACGTAAAATCGTAACGTAAAAAAAATATAAAAACGTAAAAGCATTTGGAATATTGGTAAAATTGTTTTGATTAAAAAAAATTAAAAACACAAAATCTTAGTGATAAGTTGAGATTTTAACTACCATGGTTGTAACACTTCATCAGTTGAAACCATTTGCAAAAAATAAAGCTTAACATGTAACAACAAAATGACAACACACCAGTTATGAAAAAAAAACTAAACGAACAAGAATTAATGACCAGTTGAAAGGTTTTACTTACTACTTACCTGTGCTTTGAGTTTCCAAATGAAGTACTATCGAAGAAAATCATTGTAACTAGAGTCACTTAGTAGTGTTTAACTCTTCCTCTCCCCTCAAAACATTAATCCCAATTTTCCATGTCACTGAAGAAATGCCTTTCTCCTCTTGATGAACCATTCACTGCTTCATCAAGAAATAGCAGCTTCATCTAGAGAGGAAGACGAAGAAGCTTTAACTGAAGAGGACGATGACGAAGAACAAGAAAATCATCAACCATCATCATTTTTGCAACCCGCTTCTAAAATGAAGGCAGTGTTGTTGATGACCCAATTCTTGGTTTGCAATCTGAGCCGGGATCCGCGGCTAAGAAAAACCCTATACAGTCTGATAAGGAGGTTGAGGAGGATGGGAAAAACTGTGAGGGTCCTAAATTCTCCAGCGCTCACAAACATAAATTACTTGAATTATTGAAAAAGATTTTGGTCAATAGAGCTGTAGAGAAGAGAAGAAAGGTAGTGTAATAACTATGCCGCTTCTTCAAAGATTTCAAAACTTGAAACAAATTTGGCCTTGAATGAAATGATTCTGTTTATGAAAAATGGTAGTATGATTCGGTATATTACAATTTCGTTCATTCGTATGTAATATTACAATTTCATTCATTCGTATGTAATAATACAATTTCATTCATTCTTTCATTTGTATATTACAATTTTGTCCCTTCGTTCATTCGTATGTAATATTACAATTTCATTCATTCGTATGTAATAATACAATTTCATTCATTCTTTCATTTGTATATTACAATTTTGTCCCTTCGTTCATTCGTATGTTAATATTACAATTTCGTTTATTCATTCATTCGTATATTACAATGGTTCAAATATATGAAGCTCAAACCGCGTGCACCATTAATTTTATGTAATATACAAATGAACACTAGGCATGAACACATTGAGATTACAATAGTGTTTTCCACGTCGAAGGTCAAATCGCCTGCACCGTTAACTTTAAAACCATTGTAATATACGAATTAACCAAATTGATCCATTACAGCAGTGTTTTTTTGCGAATAACAAACAAAATTAGAGGTAGTTATAACTCAAAACAGGAAATAAACAACGCGATTACATACAAATTGATCCCAAATGTTTGAGGAGTATGGGATGTAACCACTCGATATCATAACAATGAAGTTATAATTCTTACCTGTAATAAAAATAATGAGTCTATAGAAATAACCCATCTGATATGAAAAAATCATTTTTCTTCTTTTTCAGGGTAAAATGTTTTCCAGTTTATGAACAAGATTAATGTACTACTGAAGCAGCAATATTGTAGCCAGGATTTTTTAGCATAAAATTTTCACTAATGCTCCTTGCACTAGCGATATTATTTCTTACTACTGTATATATTATTTAATATTGTTTCTTCTGGGAATTCTTACAAGTCTAGTTTTCTTTAGCCTCTTTATAGTTTACTATCTTATTTGGTTTATTTTTAAAAGATGGGTGTGGAATAATTAATACAAACAAACAATTAAGAATGTCTACAAGATTTAATTCTTGCAAGTTCGTCATGCCTGTCGATTCTATGAAAATTTGGTGCCAAATTACACAGTATATGAGGTTGAATGCCTAGACCATTCATTTCGTAAATTCACTGATGATGGTCGATGCCTTATAAGTTTCAACAGAAATCATCAACAGTCGATTGTTTATAGGCATGTATGTCTTTCTTTTTCATGCAAAGATGAAGATTGTTATAAACATGATTTGCCGTCATAAGCAAAGATATTTAAGAGTTTTTTCACCCAATTATATTGGGTAACACTTGCTTCTAGCAATAAACTTAAACCAAATAATCTTCGATTGAACAGAGCATGAAAGCTTATCTCGTGGGAAACGTCAGGTGTAGGTAGTGGTGTTTCCTCAAGATCAATATTGAGAGGATTCTTCTCTATCCCAATTGGTGGTGGGTCGTCTTCAGTTCCCTCCAAATATAAGAGGGTCACACGTCCTTTGCAACGATGTCCTAGGACGAAACGTTCATCACAATTATAGCAAAGATTTTTATAGCGACGACCCTGCATCTTGGCTGGAGAAAGACGTTTGATGGGGATGGATGGAAGGGCCAAAGGTGTTTTAGGGTTAGGAATAGGGGGATTGTGGAAATGGGTCGGGCTGTGATAGGTGTGGCAGATGTGGAATTCGATTGTGCTGGACGATTTACCAATGGTTTAGTCATGCGATAGTCAGCAAATTGTTCTTCGTAGAGTTTGACATATGCAAACGCTGCAGTTACATCTGGTGGACGATGAAAAAGAACAGCACGTCAAATATGAGATTTCAAACCAGAAATAAAGAGGCTCTTACGCATCAAAGGAGTAAGAGTAGGTATCCTCCTAGCAAGCAATTCGAAGGCAGATTGAAAATCTGTTACAGAACCTGATTGCTGCAATTTAGCTAATGCACCCAAAGGATCTTCGAAGTCTGAAAGGCCAAAACGTTGGTGAAGTACTTGCACAAAGGCGGGCCAATCTGGAAGATGTCCAGTGGCAAATAGTGATTCATCCAACACGATGACAACATATCAAGGTTAAAGAAGGAAACCAGATCTAGACGATCTTGTTCCGGTACCCGGTGGTAACGAAAGTAGCGCTCCACGGCGAACACCCAAGGTCCAGGGTCACCAGATCCAAATCTGGGAAAATCAATGCGCACAGAGCGGATAGGATTAGGGGAGCGAACATTGCAGCTCCTGGAGTGGCACCGAGTATTCTCAGCCATAACTCAATGAAAGCACCAATGTAACATGCTCAAGGAAACAATGAAATAGGAAAAGTAAGAAGGAGAGATTAGAGAGAAGAATTAGAGAGAGAAAGGAATTTCTGAATATCTTCTTATCCATTACTAATGCTCTCAGGCTATTTCAATTGAAATTACACGATAATAAGCATAAAATGTAAAATATTATCCTTGATAACGGGCTAGGTAAAGGAATATAAATTCTCAGCCCACAATATAATCAGCTAAGTGCCCAGGTTTCTTTCTAACTCTTTTAGTCTCAACACCAGTGTCCATTGGGCCCGCATACGAACCCGTTACAGAAGATCCTTGGACTAGTGTTGCAAGAGTGAGGGTTGAGCTGGGTAACAGTGAACCAGTGGCGAATCGGTGGCAAAATAAGAGGTTTTCACGTGTCTTCAGAAATCGAGACTGAATGATAGTGGCAATTTCGTTCATTCGTTCATTCATTCATTTGTATATTACAATTTTTTTCCTTCGTTCATTCGTATGTAATATTACAATTTCGTTCATTCGTATATTACAATTTCGATCACTCATATATTACAATGGTTCAAATATACGAAGCTCAAACCGCGTGCACCGTTAATTTCATGTAATGTACGAATGAACACTGGTCATGAACACATTGAGACTAAATTAGTGTTTTCCACGTCGAAGGTCAAATCGCCAACACCGTTCATTTTAAAACCAGTGTAATATACGAATTAACCAAATTGATCCATTGCAGCAGTGTTTTTTTGCGAACAACACTCAAAATTAGAGGTAGTTATAACTCAAAACAGGAAATAAACAACGTGGCTAAATACAAATTGATCCCAAATGTTTGGCGGAGTATGGGATGGAACCACTTGATATCATAACAATGAAGTTATAATTCTTACCTCTAATAAAAATAATGGTTCTATAGAAATAACCCATCTGATATGAAAAAAAATCATTTTTCTTCTTTTTCAGGGTAAATAAGTTTTCCAGTTTATGGACAAGATTAATGTACTACTGCCAGGAATTTTTAGCGTAAAATTTGCACTCATGCTCCTGGCACTAGCGTAATTACTTCTTACTACCATATATATTTAATATTTTTTCTTATGGGAATTCTTACTTTTCTTTAGCCTCTTTATAGTTTACTATCTTATTTGGTTTATTTTTAAAAGTTGGGTGTGAAATAATTAATACAAACAAAGAATTATGAATGTCTACAAGATTTAATTCTTGCAGGTTCGTCATGCCTGCCGATTCTATGAAAATTTGGTACCAAATTACACAGTATATGAGGTTGAATGCCTAGACCATTCATTTCGTAAATTCACTGATGATGGTCGATACCTTATAAGTTTCAACAGAAATCATCAACAGTCGATTGTTTATAGGCATGTATGTCTTTCTTTTTCATGCAAAGATGAAGATTGTGATAAACATGATTTGCCGTCAGAAGCAAAGATATTTAAGAGTTTTTTCACCCAATTATATTGGGTAACACTTGCTTCTAGCAATAAACTTAAACAAATAATCTTCGATTGAACAGAGCATGAAAGCTTATCTCGTGGGAAACGTCAGGTGTAGGTAGTGGTGTTTCCTCAAGATCAATATTGAGAGGATTCTTCTCTATCCCAATTGGTGGTGGGTCGTCTTCAGTTCCCTTCAAATATAAGAGGGTCACACGTCCTTTGCAACGATGTCCAAGGACGAAACGTTCATCATAATTATAGCAAAGATTTTTATAGCGACGAGCCTGTATCTCAGCTGGAGAAAGACGTTTGATGGGGATGGATGGAAGGGCAAAGGTGTTTTAGGGTTAGGAATAGGGGGATTGTGGAAATGGGTTGGGCTGTGATGGGTGTGGCAGATGTGGAATTCGATTGTGCTGGACGATTTGCCAATGGTTTAGTCATGCGATAGTCAACAAATTGTTCTTCGTAGAGTTTGACATATGCAAACGCTGCAGTTACATCTGGTGGACGATGAAAAAGAACAGCACGTCAAATATGAGATTTCAAACCAGAAATAAAGAGGCTCTTATGCATCAAAGGAGTAAGAGTAGGTATCCTCCTAGCAAGCAATTCGAAGGAAGATTGAAAATCTGTTACAGAACTTGATTGCTGCAATTTAGCTAATGCACCCAAAGGATCTTTGAAGTCTGAAAGGCCAAAACGTTGGTGAAGTACTTGCACAAAGGCGGGCCAATCTGGAAGATGTCCAGTGGCAAATAAAGATTTAAACCAACACGATGCCAGCATATCAAGGTTAAAAGAAACCAGATCTAGACGATCTTGTTCCGGTACTTGGTGGTAACGAAAGTAGCGCTCCACGGCGAACACCTAAGGTCCAGGGTCACCAGATCCAAATCTGGGAAAATCAATGCGCATAGAGCGGATAGGACTAGGGGAGCGAACATTGCAGCTCGTGGAGTGGAGCCGAGTATTCTCAGCCATAACTCAATGAAAGCACCAATGTAACATGCTCAAGGAAACAATGAAATAGGAAAAGTAAGAAGGAGAGATTAGAGAGAAGAATTAGAGAGAGAAAGGAATTTCTGAATATTCTTATCCATTACTAATGCTCTCAGGCTAGTTAAATTGAAATTACATGATAATAAGCATAAAATGTAAAATATTATCCTTGATAAGGGGCTAGGTCAAGGAATATAAATTGTTAGCCCACAATATAATCAGCTAAGTGCCCAGGTATCTTTCTAACTTTTTTAGTCTCAAAACCAGTGTCCATTGGGCCCGCATACGAACCCGTTACAGAAGATCCTTGGACTAGTGTTGCAAGAGTGAGGGTTGAGCTGGGTAACAGTGAACCAGTGGCGAAACGGTGGCAAAATAAGAGGTTTTCACATCTCTTCAGAAATCGAGACTGAATGATAGTGGCAATTTCGTTCATTCGTTCATTCATTCATTTGTATATTACAATTTTTTTCCTTCGTTCTTTCGTATGTAATATTACAATTTCGTTTATTCGTTCATTCGTATATTACAATTTCGATCATTCATATATTACAATGGTTCAAATATACGAAGCTCAAATCGCGTGCACCGTTAATTTCATGTAATGTACGAATGAACACTGGTCATGAACACATTGAGACTAAAGTAGTGTTTTCCACGTCGAAGGTCAAATCGCCAGCACCGTTCACATTAAAACCAGTGTAATATACGAATTAACCAAATTGATCCATTGCAGCAGTGTTTTTTTGCGAATAACACACAAAATTAGAGGTAGTTATAACTCAAAACAGGAAATAAACAACGTGGCTAAATACAAATTGATCCCAAATGTTTGGGGGAGTATGGGATGGAACCACTCGATATCATAACAATGAAGTTATAATTCTTACCTCTAATAAAAATAATGGTTCTATAGAAATAACCCATCTGATATGAAAAAAGTCATTTTTCTTCTTTTTCAGGGTAAATAAGTTTTCCAGTTTATGGAAAAGATTAATGTACTACTGAAGCAGCACTATTGTAGCCAGGATTTTTTAGCGTAAAATTTGCACTCATGCTCCTGGCACTAGCGTAATTACTTCTTACTACCATATATATTTAATATTGTTTCTTATGGGAATTCTTAATTTTCTTTAGCCTCTTTATAGTTTACTATCTTATTTGGTTTATTTTTAAAAGTTGGGTGTGGAATAATTAATACAAACAAAGAATTAAGAATGTCTATAAGATTTAATTCTTGCAGGTTCGTCATGCCTGTCGATTGTATGAAAATTTGGTACCAAATTACACAGTATATGAGGTAGAATGCCCAGACCATTCATTTCGTAAATTCACTGATGATGGTCAATATCTTATAAGTTTCAACAGAAATCATCAACAGTTGATTGTTTATAGATGTATGGCTTTCTTTTTCATGCAAAGATGAAGATTGTGATAAAATTGATTTGCTGTCAGAAGCAAAGATATTTAAGAGTTTTTTCACCCAATTATATTGCGTAACACTTGCTTCTAGCAATAAACTTAAACAAATAATCTTCGATTGAACAGAGCATGAAAGCTTATCTCGTGGGAAACGTCAGGTGTAGGTAGTGGTGTTTCCTCAGATCAATATTGAGAGGATGCTTCTCTATCCCAATTGGTGGTGGGTCGTCTTCAGTTCCTTCCAAATACAAGAGGGTCACACGTCCGTTGCAACGATGTCCTAGGACGAAACGTTCATCACAATTATAGCAAAGATTTTTATAGCGACGAGCCTGCATCTCAGCTGGAGAAAGACGTTTGATGGGGATGGATGGAAGGGCAAAGGTGTTTTAGGGTTAGGAATAGGGGGATTGTGGAAATGGGTCGGGCTGTGATGGGTGTGTCTGTTGTGGAATTCGTTTGTGCTGGACGATTTACCAATGGTTTAGTCATGCGATAGTCAGCAAATTGTTCTTCGTAGAGTTTGACATATGCAAACGCTGCAGTTACATCTGGTGGACGATGAACAAGAACAGCACGTCAAATATGAGATTTCAAACCAGAAATAAAGAAGCTCTTACGCATCAAAGGAGTAAGAGTAGGTATCCTCCTAGCAAGCAATTCGAAGGCAGATTGAAAATCTGTTACAGAACCTGATTGCTGCAATTTAGCTAATGTACCCAAAGGATCTTCGAAGTCTGAAAGGCCAAAACGTTGGTGAAGTACTTGCACAAAGGCGGGCCAATCTGGAAGATGTCCAGTGGAAAATAGTGATTTAAACCAACACGATGCCAGCATATCAAGGTTAAAGGAAACCAGATCTAGACGATCTTGTTCCGGTACTTGGTGGTAACGAAAGTAGCGCTCCACGGCGAACACCCAAGGTCCAGGGTCACCAGATCCAAATCTGGGAAAATCAATGCGCATAGAGCGGGTAGGACTAGGGGAGCGAACATTGCAGCTCGTGGAGTGGAGCCGAGTATTCTCAGCCATAACTGAATGAAAGCACCAATGTAACATGCTCAAGGAAACAATGAAATAGGAAAAGTAAGAAGGAGAGATTAGAGAGAAGAATTAGAGAGAGAAAGGAATTTCTGAATATATTCTTATCCATTACTAATGCTCTCAGGCTAGTTAAATTGAAATTACATGATAATAAGCATAAAATGTAAAATATTATCCTTGATAAGGGGCTAGGTCAAGGAATATAAATTGTCAGCTCACAATATAATCAGCTAAGTGCCCAGGTTTCTTTCTAACTCTTTTAGTCTCAACACTAGTGTCCATTGGGCCCGCATACGAACCCGTTACAGAAGATCCTTGGACTAGTGTTGCAAGAGTGAGGGTTGCGCAGGGTAACAGCGAACCAGTGGCGAATCGGTGGCAAAATAAGAGGTTTTCACGTCTCTTCAGAAATCGAGACTGAATGATAGTGGCAATTTCGTTCATTCGTTTATTCATTCATTTGTATATTACAATTTTTTTCCTTCGCTCATTCGTATGTAATATTACAATTTCTTTTATTCGTTCATTCGTATATTACGATTTCGATCATTCATATATTACAATGGTTCAAATATACGAAGCTCAAATCGCGTGCACCGTTAATTTCATGTATTGTACGAATGAACACTGGTCATGAACACATTGAGACGAAAGTAGTGTTTTCCACGTCGAAGGTCAAATCGCCAGCACCGTTAACTTTAAAACCATTGTAATATACGAATTAACCAAATTGATCCTTTGCAGCAGTGTTTTTTGCGAATAACACACAAAATTAGAGGTAGTTATAACTCAAAACAGGAAATAAACAACGTGGCTAAATACAAATTGATCCCAAATGTTTGGGGGAGTATGGGATGGAACCACTCGATATTATAACAATGAAGTTATATTTCTTACCTCTAATAAAAATAATGGTTCTATAGAAATAACCCATCTGATATGAAAAAAGTCATTTTTCTTCTTTTTCAGGGTAAATAAGTTTTCCAGTTTATGGACAAGATTAATGTACTACTCAAGCAGCACTATTGTAGCCAGGATTTTTTAGCGTAAAATTTGCACTCATGCTCCTGGCACTAGCGTAATTACTTCTTACTACCATATATATTTAATATTGTTTCTTATGGGAATTCTTAATTTTCTTTAGCCTCTTTATAGTTTACTATCTTATTTGGTTTATTTTTAAAAGTTGGGTGTGGAATAATTAATACAAACAAAGAATTAAGAATGTCTATAAGATTTAATTCTTGCAGGTTCGTCATGCCTGTCGATTGTATGAAAATTTGGTACCAAATTACACAGTATATGAGGTTGAATGCCCAGACCATTCATTTCGTAAATTCACTGATGATGGTCAATACCTTATAAGTTTCAACAGAAATCATCAACAGTTGATTGTTTATAGCCATGTATGGCTTTCTTTTTCACGCAAAGATGAAGATTGTGATAAAATTGATTTGCTGTCAGAAGCAAAGATATTTAAGAGTTTTTTCACCCAATTATATTGCGTAACACTTGCTTCTAGCAATAAACTTAAACAAATAATCTTCGATTGAACAGAGCATGAAAGCTTATCTCGTGGGAAACGTCAGGTGTAGGTAGTGGTGTTTCCTCAAGATCAATATTGAGAGGATGCTTCTCTATCCCAATTGGTGGTGGGTCGTCTCCAGTTCCTTCCAAATACAAGAGGGTCACACGTCCTTTGCAACGATGTCCTAGGACGAAACGTTCATCACAATTATAGCAAAGATTTTTATAGCGACGAGCCTGCATCTCAGCTGGAGAAAGACGTTTGATGGGGATGGATGGAAGGGCCAAAGGTGTTTTAGGGTTAGGAATAGGGGGATTGTGGTAATGGGTCGGGCTGTGATGGGTGTGTCTGATGTGGAATTCGTTTGTGCTGGACGATTTACCAATGGTTTAGTCATGCGATAGTCAGCAAATTGTTCTTCGTAGAGTTTGACATATGCAAACGCTGCAGTTACATGCAGTTACATCTGGTGGACGATGAACAAGAACAGCACGTCAAATATGAGATTTCAAACCAGAAATAAAGAAGCTCTTACGCATCAAAGGAGTAAGAGTAGGTATCCTCCTAGCAAGCAATTCGAAGGCAGATTGAAAATCAAGACGATGCCAGCATATCAAGGTTAAAGGAAACCAGATCTAGACGATCTTAGTCCGGTACCTGGTGGTAACGAAAGTAGCGCTCCACGGCGAACACCCAAGGTCCAGGGTCACCACATCCAAATCTGGGAAAATCAATGCGCATAGTACGGATAGGATTAGGGGAGCAAACATTGCAGCTTTTGGAGTGGCACCGAGTATTCTCAGCCATAACTTAATGAAAGCACCAATGTAACATGCTCAAGGAAACAATGAAATAGGAAAAGTAAGAAGGAGAGATTAGAAAGAGAAAGGAATTTCTGAATATATTCTTATCCATTACTAATGCTCTCAGGCTAGTTAAATTGAAATTACATGATAATAAGCATAAAATGTAAACTATTATCCTTGATAACGGGCTAGGTCAACGAATATAAATTCTCAGCCCACAATATAATCAGCTAAGTGCCCAGGTTTCTTTCTAACTTTTTTAGTCTCAACACCAGTGTCCATTGGGCCCGCATACGAACCCGTTACAGAAGATCCTTGGACTAGTGTTGCAAGAGTGAGGGTTGAGCTGGGTAACAGTGAACCAGTGGCGAAACGGTGGCAAAATAAGAGGTTTTCACGTCTCTTCAGAAATCGAGACTGAATGATAGTGGCAATTTCGTTCATTCGTTCATTCATTCATTTGTATATTACAATTTTTTTCCTTCGTTCTTTCGTATGTAATATTACAATTTCGTTTATTCGTTCATTCGTATATTACAATTTCGATCATTCATATATTACAATGGTTCAAATATACGAAGCTCAAATCGCGTGCACCGTTAATTTCATGTATTGTACGAATGAACACTGGTCATGAACACATTGAGACTAAAGTAGTGTTTTCCACATCGAAGGTCAAATCGCCAGCACCGTTCACATTAAAACCAGTGTAATATACGAATTAACCAAATTGATCCATTGCAGCAGTGTTTTTTTGCGAATAACACGCAAAATTAGAGGTAGTTATAACTCAAAACAGGAAATAAACAACGTGGCTAAATACAAATTGATCCCAAATGTTTGGGGGAGTATGGGATGGAACCACTCGATATTATAACAATGAAGTTATAATTCTTACCTCTAATAAAAATAATGGTTCTATAGAAATAACCCATCTGATATGAAAAAAAATCATTTTTCTTCTTTTTCAGGGTAAATAAGTTTTCCAGTTTATGGACAAGATTAATGTACTACTGAAGCAGCAATATTGTAGCCAGGATTTTTTAGCGTAAAATTTGCACTCATGCTCCTGGCACTAGCGTAATTACTTCTTACTACCATATATATTTAATATTGTTTCTTATGGGAATTCTTACTTTTCTTTAGCCTCTTTATAGTTTACTCTCTTATTTGGTTTATTTTTAAAAGTTGGGTGTGAAATAATTAATACAAACAAAGAATTAAGAATGTCTACAAGATTTAATTCTTGCAGGTTCGTCATGCCTGTCGTTTCTATGAAAATCTGGTACCAGATTACACAGTTTATGAGGTTGAATGCCCAGACCATTCATTTCGTAAATTCACTGATGATGGTCAATACCTTATAAGTTTCAACAGAAATCATCAACAGTTGATTGTTTATAGCCATGTATGTCTTTCTTTTTCATGCAAAGATGAAGATTGTGATAAACATGATTTGCCGTCAGAAGCAAAGATATTTAAGAGTTTTTTCACCCAATTATATTGCGTACCACTTGCTTCTTGCAATAAACTTAAACAAATATCTTCGATTGAACAGAGCATGAAAGCTTATCTCGTGGGAAACGTCAGGTGTACGTAGTGGTGTTTCCTCAAGATCAATATTGAGAGGATTCTTCTCTATCCCAATTGGTGGTGGGTCGTCTTCAGTTCCCTCCAAATATAAGAATGTCACACGTCTTTTGCAACGATGTCCTAGGACGAAACGTTCATCACAATTATAGCAAAGATTTTTATAGCGACGAGCCTGCATCTCAGCTGGAGAAAGACGTTTGATGGGGATGGATGGAAGGGCCAAAGGCGTTTTAGGGTTAGGAATAGGGGGATTGTGGAAATGGGTCGGGCTGTGATGGGTGTGGCTGATGTGGAATTCGATTGTGCTGGACGATTTACCAATGTTTTAGTCATGCGATAGTCAGCATATTGTTCTTCGTAGAGTTTGACATACGCAAACGCTGCAGTTACATCTGGTGGACGATGAACAAGAACAGCACGTCAAATATTAGATTTCAAACCAGAAATAAAGAGGCTCTTACGCATCAAAGGAGTAAGAGTAGGTATCCTCCTAGCAAACAATGCGAAGGCTGATTGAAAATCTGTTACAAAACCTGATTGCTGCAATTTAGCTAATGCACCCAAAGAAGGACTCCTCGAAAAGTTAAGGATTCGTAATCCTTTTTGAAAATTCAAAATCGAATGGATTCGGTCTTATACATACGCGAGGAAGGTAATCAAAAAAGAAAGAAGATGAGTTCTTGATCTTCGAAGTCTGAAGGACCAAAACGTTGGTGAAGTGCTTGCACAATGGCGGGCCAATCTGGAAGATGTCCAGTGGCAAATAGTGATTCAAACCAACACGATGCCAGCATATCAAGGTTAAAGGAAACCATATCTAGACGATCTTAGTCTGGTACTTGGTGGTAACGAAAGTAGCGCTCTACGGCGAACACCCAAGGTCCAGGGTCACCAGATCCAAATCTTGGAAAATCCAGGAGCATAGAACGGATAAGATTAGGGGAGCGAACATTGCTGCTCCTGGAGTGGCACCGAGTATTCTTAGTCATAACTCAATGAAAGCACCAATGTAACATGCTCAAGGAAACAATGAAATAGGAAAAGTAAGAAGGAGAGATTAGAGAGAGAAAGGAATTTCTGAATATATTCTTATCCATTACTAATGCTCTCAGGCTAGTTAAATTGAAATTACATGATAATAACCATAAAATGTAAAATATTATCCTTGATAAGGGGCTAGGTCAAGGAACATAAATTCTGATCCCACAATATAATCAACTAACTGCCCAGGTTTCTTTCTAACTCTTTCAGTCTCAACACCAGTGTTCATTGGGCCCGCATACGAACCCGTTACAGAAGATCCTTGGACTAGTGTTGCAAGAGTGAGGGTTGAGTTGGGTAACAGTGAACCAGTGGCGAAACAGTGGCAAAATAAGAGGTTTTCACTTCTCTTCAGAAATCGAGACTGAATGATAGTGGCAATTTCGTTCATTCGTTCATTCATTCATTTGTATATTACAATTTTTTTCTTTCGTTCATTCTTATATAATATTACAATTTCATTTTTTCGTTCATTCGTATATTACAATTTCGATCATTTATATATTACAATGGTTCAAATATACGAAGCTCAAACCGCGTTCACCGTTAATTTCATGTAATGTACGAATGAACACTGGTCATGAACACATTGAGACTAAAGTAGTGTTTTCCACGTCGAAGGTCAAATCGCCACCACCGTTAACTTTAAAACCATTGTAATATACGAATTAACCAAATTGATCCATTGCAGTAGTGTTTTTTGCGAATAACACATAAAATTAGAGGTAGTTATAACTCAAAACAGGAAATAAACAACGTGGCTAAATACAAATTGATCCCAAATGTTTGGGGGAGTATGGGATGGAACCACTCGATATCATAACAATGAAGTTATAATTCTTACCTCTAATAAAATTAATGGTTCTATAGAAATAACCCATCTGATATGAAAAAAATCATTTTTCTTCTTTTTCAGGGTAAATAAATTTTCCAGTTTATGGACAAGATTAATGTACTACTGAAGCAGAACTATTGTATCCAGGATTTTTTAGCGTAAAATTTGCACTCATGCTCCTGGCACTAGCATAATTACTTCTTACTACCATATATATTTAATATTGTTTCTTATGGGAATTTTTACTTTTCTTTAGCCTCTTTATAGTTTACTATCTTATTTGGTTTATTTTTAAAAGTTGGGTGTGGAATAATTAATACAAACAAAGAATTAACAATGTCTATAAGATTTAATTCTTGCAGGTTCGTCATGCCTGTCGATTCTATGAAAATTTGGTACCAAATTACACAGTATATGAGGTTGAATGCCCAGACCATTCATTTCGTAAATACACCGATGATGGTCAATACCTATAAGTTTCAATAGAAATCATCAACAGTTGATTGTTTATAGCCATGTATGGCTTTCTTTTTCATGCAAAGATGAAGATTGTGATAAACATGATTTGCCGTCAGAAGCAAAAGATATTTAAGAGTTTTTTCATCCAATTATATTGCGTAACACTTGCTTCTAGCAATAAACTGAAACCAAATCATCTTCGATTGAACAACAACTCCTGACAGTGGGCGTTTGGTATTGAGGGTGCAGCATGGTGAAAGAGAAAACTGAAAATGGGTATGGGTGAGGCGTAACTTGACGAAAACTCAACTTGATGTGTGTGAAGATCCTTGGTTTAGTGCAGCAAGAGTGATGGTTGAGCTGGGTAACAGTGAATTGATGGCGAATCAGTGGCAAAATAAACGGTAGTCACGACTCTTCAGAAATTGAGACTGAGTGATAGTGGGTGAGCCCTCGGTGAGTGCACAAAGATAGTGGGTAGTGGGAAGACGATGGAGAAAATCGAGCGAAGGGATGAGATATGGGTTGTTTTCTCGAAATGGATTTCGGTAACTAATGGTGGGTGTTTTCGGTTGGCTGAAGAAAGCGGCAAGGGAAACAAATGGGTGACGCTGCAGTCGTGGTTCTGTGAAGATGGACGAAGAGATGAAAAGTTGGCATTCGTATAATGGATGTTATTATAGCCTATTTATATGGCTTATTCGATCGATAGTGAAATTTATATGAAAATCATGGAAGGATCCAAAATGCTTGAAGCGTATAAAAATTCCTGGGAAATTTGTTGGATGGTGGGTGTTCGGTCTTAAGGGTGCAGAATGGTGAAAGAAAAAACTGAAAATGGGTATGGGTGAAGCGTAACTTGACGAGAACTCAACTTGATGTGTGTAAAGATCCTTGGACTAGAGCTGCAAGAGCGAGGGTTGAGCTGGGTTACAGTGAACCAGTTGCAAAATAAGAGGTTTTCTCGAGTCTTCAGAAATCGAGATCGAATGATAGTGACAATTTCGTTCATTCGTTCATTCATTCTTTCATTCATTCGTATATTACAATTTTGTTCCTTCGTTCATTCATACGTAATATTACAATTTCATTTATTTGTTCATTCGTATATTACAATTTCGTTCATTTGTATATTATAATGTTTCTAATATACGAAGCTCAAACCGTGTGCACCGCTAATTTTATGTAATATACGAATGAACACTAGGCATGAACACATTAAGACTACAGTAGTGTTTTCCACATTGAACGTCAAATCGCTTGCACCGTTCACTTTGAAACCATTGTAATATACGAATTAACCAAATTCATCCATTGGAGTAGTTTTTTTATGCAAATAAAACAAAAAATTTTAGGGTAGTAATAACTCAAAACAGGAAATAAACGAGGTGATTAAATACAAATTGATCCCAAATGTTTGGGGGAGTATGGGATGGAACCACTCGATATCATAATAATGAAGTTATAACTCTTACCTCTATTAAAAATAATGGTTCTATAGAAATACCTTGTCTGATATGACAAAATCATTTTTCTTCTTTTTCAGGGTAAATAAGTTTTCCAGTTCATGGACAGTATTAATGTACTACTGAAGCAGCAATATTGTAGCCATGATTTTTTAGCGTAAAATTTGCACTCAAGCTCCTGGCACTAGCGTAATTACTTCTTACTACCGTATATATTTAATATTGTTTCTTATGGGAACTCTTACTTTTCTTTAGCCTCTTTATAGTTTACTATCTTATTTGGTTTATTTTTAAAAGTTGGGTGTGGAATAATTAATACAAACAAAGAATTAAGAATGTCTACAAGATTTAATTCTTGCAGGTTCGCCATGCCTGTCGATTCTATGAAAATTTGGTACCAAATTACACAGTATATGAGGTTGAATGCCCAGACCATTCATTTCATAAATTAACTGATGATGGTCAATACCTTATAAGATTCAACAGAAATCATCAACAGTTGATTGTTTATAGGCATGTATGGCTTTCTTTTTCATGCAAAGATGAAGAATGTGATAAACATGATTTGCCGTCAGAAGCAAAAAATTTAAGAGTTTTTTCACCCAATTATATTGCGTAACACTTGCTTCTAGCAATAAACTTAAACCAAATCATCTTTGATTGAACAACAACTCCTGACTGTGGGCGTTTCGGTCTTGAGGGTGCAGCATGGTGAAAGAGAAAACTGAAAATGGGTATGGGTGAGGCGTAACTTGATGAGAACTCAACTTGATGTATGTGAAGATCCTTGGTCTAGTGCAGCAAGAGTGATGGTTGAGCTGGGTAACGGTGAACCGGCGGCGAATCGGTGGCAAAATAAGCGGTTTTCATGACTCTTCAGAAATCGAGACTGAATGATAGTGGGTGAGCCCTCGGTGAGTGCACAAAGATAGTGGATAGTGGGAAGACGATGGAGAAAATCGAGCGAAGGGATGAGATATGGGTTGTTTTCTCGAAATGGATTTCGGTAACTGATGGTGCGTGTTTTCGGTTGGGTAAAGAAAGAGAGAGGGGAAACAAATGGGTGACGCTGCTGGTGTGGTTCGGCGAAGATGGACGAAGAGATGAAAAGTTAGCATGCGTCTAATGGATGTTTTTATAACCTATTTATATGGCTTATTCGATCGATAGTAAAATTTTTATGAAAATCATATAAAGATCCAAAATGCTTGAAGCATATAAAAAATCCAGGGAAATTTGTTGGATGGTCACGCCAAACAAACAACTAAAAATATCATAACGTATAGATAATATAATCTTTTACTATTGTGCTTTATACATCACACTAAACAGACCTTGGATCTTTTGGAAATAGAGGCTAATTTTATCTTTTTCATTTTATATGTAGGTCTCAAACCTTCAGGAAAACGCGACAACTTAGCCATAACATAGAGGCCAATCATTTCGATACCATTATCACTCATGATCTTGACCACGCTCTACATACCATCATGTTGAACCTGCAATCAAGCATGGACAATAGCCATAAAACCATCAAAGGGTATCTGATAAGAACCTTGGGATGCATCACTGCAAAAAGTAACTCAAAGGATGGGAATGCCCAAGGCTTATAAATCCCACATTAGTTGCCCATACAATCAATGTGGGACTTTAAGTCTCATACCTTGTAAATGGCATCGTAACAGTATCCTTGTGATATTTGGTTCCATAGTTTTCCCAATGTCATTGGTTGCTCTGATCATAGAGCCATAAATCCTTGGAAAAGTATCCTGTTTTTCTAACTTCTCCTCCATGTCTAGATTGCCTAAAAGGGGTGCTAAAGGAGTTTCAGCCAAGTCCAGTCCATCTCTTTTCCAAAAAATTCCGTATAATTGGACAAATGCATTATTTTCTTGGCAAAGAACATCTTTCCATTTCCAACCAGAAAAGAATTAGATGAATAACATGTGTACCTTATTTCTTTTTAAAAATAAATTTCACTTGTCATATTTACATTTGCCACATGTTTTTGAAATAAAGTGTTTGCAATGTGCTAATAATGGATTTGAATCTCACTTACCATTCAGTAAAAGCTAATAAGAAAGAACTTGGAGAAGAGAAAAATAAAAAATATGAGGCAAATGTAAATATCGCATATGGAATTTATTTTTATTTTAAAAAAGAAAAACTCTAAGATACATATACCATTCATCCTATTGTTTTCTGGTTGGAAATGGAAAGCTGTTCTTTGCCAAGAAAACATTGCTTTTGTCCAATTATATGAAATTTTTGGAAAAGAAATGGATTGGACTTGGCTCAACCTCCTTTAGCAACCCCTCTAGGCAATTTAGTAAAGAGACTTCATTCAATTTTTGAAAAATATACAACTAGACACAGAACTCATCACTCATTAGTAACTAGCAATTGTATTTTTTGTTTCTGCTTCCATTTTGATTAATTGTGCCTGCTTCCAGCCACCACCATACACATACAAATAAAATAGAGGGAAAACATTTCACTTCATTGCATTTACATAGCATGATCCCAAATGCTTTACAATCCACGATTGGACCAAGTGATGAAACATGCTATTTATGAGTATATTCACTTTTCTGGAGAACTCAGATTAGTGATTCTTGTATGATCTGTTTGGTTTAGTTTTCTTAATTGGTTCTTTGTTCATCAATGTAATTTTTTTAATAAAAGGAGAAGTTTATTGAAATGAAAAGAATGAGTTACAAAGTTCATGATCTAAATTAGAATTACATTATATTTTGCTATACAAGAGAAAGTTTATTGAGATGCGAATGAAGTTTGTTCCTTTTGATTTTTATTTCATGCTCTAAATTTTTGTTCATGATTTGATCTATACACAACAGTATATGCAATTAGTTTTACGACCTTGTTTTAGTGCAGTGCAATGTTTGTTTTTTATAGCTTTGTTCTAGACGAACATTAATGGGTATTGTGTATATCTGTCTCTCCATAAGGAACCTTCTATATTTATATATAGTCTAAACCCAGCAATTAGGATAAACGTGGGTAGTTATGGTGATCGTGGGCGGTAATGGATAAACCTATTTTGAGGTCATCGTAGAGCCCTAAATGATACTAATATGTGGGCCTCTTACCCGGTATACGAAATAATCTGAGCTCGTGACCCTACGAAAGGGTTGGGTTGAGTATCCAAAGGATACGAACCAGGAACTCAGAACATTAAGCCCCCCAGCTCGGAGTAGGATTCTTATCTACTCCAAGTTGATGACATAAATTCCCTTATCTATCAGTTGTCTGACCTCTTTTTACTTTACCTGTACCCTTATTAAATGTTGCTTGATCACTCCTTTTGCACTTGCCACTTGTCCTTCTTTTCTTGGTTTCGATTTCCTAAACGGCGCGATTTGACAACTATCAATCATTTATCTTTGAAATTCGAAACGTCGCTTGCCCCTTGAGATTCAAAAACATTAGTTGTCCTTTGGGTTTCTCCTCCTTTTATACATACCATCTCTATCTCTCTTTTCTTCCTGATGTGCCTCTGGCAAGTGTAGTTTTCTGTGTTAAAATTGATAAGAATTGAGTCATAAAAGAGCAACTTAAATATATATTTGCTAATGATATTGATTTTTTCTTTTCAATAATATTTCTCACCTATTTGTTGTGTTTTTATAGGAAAAAGAAGTGAAAATTATAAAAAGCCTGTTAACGCAATTCCACACGGATGCAGAGAAATACAAGTTCCATAAGCATGGCGCCAATCGGCGCCAAATTAAAAGAAAGCAAACAAAGTTCCATGTGCATTGTGTTGCATAGGCTAATTTCCAGGGAAATGGCGCCAAAATGGAGCCAAGTGGCGCCAAAATGAATAAATGTGAAGAGAAATTTCCACGCCAACTAGCGCCACATTTATCAAGCCAACCAGCGCCAAGTGAAGCAAAGTGGCGCCACACTTTGTTGAAGAAATTGGAATGCCGCCAAGGTTGAACAAGATGGTGCCAACTGGCGCCAAGTTACGTAGAAGCTGTCTCGACTTTTCTAAATTGAGACAGAGACGTGGCGCCGACTAGCGCCACACCAGCGCCAACTAGCGCCGGTTTGCGGGAAATTATACCGTGTTGTGCGAGGGCAATTTTGGAAAAATAGAAGAGACTTATAAATAGGATCCTAATGACAGAGTTATGGATTCAGACCTATTCTTCTGAAGAGAGACGACGGCGGTGCTCAGAGAGGATTCCTGGGATCAAATTCTTCTTCTCCTTTCTCCTTAATTTTATGCTTTTGAATTTTGGATTATTTTTAGCCATGATTATGCCTGGCTAGTAATTTTTATTGTAGTTAGGGTCACGAACCTTATGAGAACCCTTGTTACGCGGATTGATTTATAATTGCTCGTTTATATAATTATCTTTATCTCTACCCTGTTCGTATTTTATATTTTCTTTATTAGAATTGATCACTCTAATATTTGATAATAGTTCGAGGGTTAGAACCCTAGATAGGGATATTGGGGTTTTCATCCTGAAAGGGGGTAGGATAACGGTTCGTATGCATGCTAGGAATAGATGTGTATTGAATTGCGGATGCCTAAATTATTGAGTTCATTGCTTAATTTTCATGAGGGGTTGCTAAGGGATTAGGATTCCAATTGAGATTAAAGGATTAAATTTCCAAGGGATTGAGATTTAACTAATTATTTTAGATAATAATTTATCCGAGTAATTTTATAAATGAATGTTGTAAATCAATCCAAAGTAATAAGTGAGGATCATAAGGTGAGTGCGCTCTAGCTACAATACTTTTCTCATTTTTACAAATCAATTCTCATTTTTATTGTCTTTTTCTCATAATTAAAAATTCAAAAACAAGTCTTTATTTTAAGTTCTCAATTTTACACAAACCGACAATATTTGTCAAAACCGTTTTGAACTCTTCCATTCTTGAAAGGAACGATTAATTGATATTCGACCCAATCCCTGTGGAGACTATACTTTACTTACTTTCTATATTACTTGTGCGATCGGTGCACTTGCAGGTGAGCATCAAGTTTTTGGCGCCGTTGCCGGAGATTGGCGTTTCTTATATCAATTAATTTTGATTTTTAAGATTTGATTTTTCTTTTATTTTTATTTTTATTTTTATTTTTGATTTTTCTGTGATTCTTGAACAGTGCTACTAATCCTTTTTCTGAGTTGTATGCGAGGTAAAGAGCCTGAATTTCCACTTGATTTGGAGATTACAAAAACAGAAAAGAGGAACAGAAAATTTACTCGGAAAAGCTTGCTTTCAACGAGTTAGAAAATCTGTTTGAAAAAGCACACAAGATGGCAGGAAACAATGAAGCAGATAATCCATTCATGGATTCCATTCTCACTCCATTATTCAACAGGCCCAATGCGAGCATTGTTCAGCCGAATGTTGCCCACAATTGGGAGCTCAAGTCCTCTCATATCAATTTAGTGGAGAGAGACCAGTTTGGATGAGGGGAGAGTGAAAACCCTCATAGATTTATTGACAGATTCTTGAGGATCTGTGACTCCACCAAACATCCTCAAGTGTCTAATGATGCAATTCGGTTAAGGTTGTTCCCTTTTGCTCTTAAGGGAAAAGGTCTTAGTTGGTTGGAGAGGCAGCCTGCAGCAAGCATCTCTACATGGGATGATATGTCTCAGAAGTTCTTTGCTGAGTTCTTCTCGATGGAGCGGTACAACCAGATGGTGAATGACATCACCAATTTAACTCAGTTACAGGGTGAAACTATGTGCGGAGCATAGAATAGATTCAAGGATTTATTGAGCAGGTGTTCTCAGTATAACTTGACTGCTGGTAATCAGGTTAGAATCTTCTTCAATGGTTGTAAACCTGAGATTCAGATGGTGTTGAATGGTGCAGCGGGTGGCACTATTAAAACTCTGAGAGCAAATGAGACTCTTGAGTTGATTGAGAGGATGGCTGCCAATGAAAATGAAATGCTGTCATCCAAACCTAAGAGAGGTATCCTTCAACTGGAAGGTAATAATGCAGTGCTGGCTGAAAATAGTTTGCTATCTCAGCAAGTAGAAAACCTGACCTCAAGGCTTGACAAGATACAGCTTGCTAGTGTTCAGACTAAAGCTGCTGTTGCGTGTGAATATTGCCAGGGCAATAATGAGCCTAATGAATGTCTTGAGATGCCTTCTGATTCACCTCAGCAAGTACAAGTGAATGGCATCTGGTATGATCAAAGACCTCAACAGCAAAATGTTCAAAGAGGTCAGAATTTTGCTCTTGGAGGAAATAATTATCAACGGAAGATCCAAGGCACAAGCCTTGATTACAATTCAAACAACTACTTGCAGCCTCCACCAGTCCAAACCAAGGAACCTTCTGATTTGGAGAGGCTAGTGGGACAAATGGCTCAACACTCCAATGCCTTCATGGAAGAGACTAGGGCCAATACTAAAAACATGAGTGCTTCTATCAGGAATTTTGAGAATCAAATTGGCCAGCTGGCTAAGCAAGTTGCTGATAAAACTCCAGGCACTTTCCCTAGTAACACAGTTACAAATCCTAAGGAGGATTGTATGTTTGTCACAACTAGAAGTGGCAAAGTGGGGGCAGCTCCAGAAAAGCCGAGCATAAATGTGGAAGCTGAGAAGAAGCTAGATACAGCAGGTGAGCCCGAAAAAGAAAAAGAAATTGAAAAACCTGCTGAAGTGGAGAAGCCAGTTGAAAAGAAGAAGTTTGCGCTGAGTCCTGAAGATGTGAGAGCCATGGAACCCTATCCTGAAAGATTCAAGAAGGATGCTCAGAAGCAACATTATGACAAATTTCTTGATATATTCAAGAAATTTCATGTCAACATTCCCTTTGCTGAAGCTCTGGCTTGCATGCCCAATTATGCAAAGTTCATGAAGGACTTGTTATCAAGAAAGCATAAGCTGCAAGAGTGCCAAACAGTAACACTCGCTGAGGAGTGTAGTGCCATAATACAGAAGAAGTTTCCACCCAAGCTTAGTGATCCAGGGAGCTTCAATATTCAAATTGAAATTGGCAACACAAAAATTGGCAGGGCATTATGTGATCTAGGGGCTAGCATTAATTTGATGCCCTTTTCTGTTTGTAATTCCTTGGGGATCACCGAGTTAAAGCCTACTTTGGCATCTCTTCAACTTGCTGATAAGTCTGTAAGGAAGCCTAGTGGAATAATAGAAGATGTTCTTGTGAAGGTGGACAAGTTCATCTTTTCTGCTGATTTTGTGGTGCTAGACATGGAAGGGGGAGCTGAGATGCCTCTTTTGCTGGTAGACCTTTCTTAGCTACATCTCGTGCCATGATTCACGTTGAGAATAGGAAGCTAGAGTTAAGGATGAATGATGAGTTCATTACCATCAATGTCTTTGACTCTATGAAACAATCTTCTGGTAAAGGCGATTGTTTTAGACTCGAGCAAGTGGGGAAGGAAGAAAAATCTTCTAGTCAAGAGCTTGATGAAGAACTTGAGGCGCATAATGTAACGCCTGGCCACTTGCAAGAATCAATGACTGTCCCCACACACTAACACGAGACTTTTCAGTGTGCTTTGTCATCACTCGCACACTTCCCGGGAAAACTTCCCAGGAGGTCACCCATCCCAGAATTGCTCCAAGTCAAGCACACTTAACTGTTACACATAAGATTGTTCCTGCTAAGGAAAAAAAGAATGTAGTGTTTGAAGTTCCTGAAAAAGTAGATGATTACAAAGAAGATGGTATCTCAGAAGTGGAATTGAAAGAGCTTCCACAAACTCTAAAAGATGATGTGAAAGAGGGTGACAAACCTGGGAGGAAATCCCAAGGGAGACGTCAGTCTATACTGAATAAGGTACTAAGAAAGGAAGTGGTGAAACTCTTTGATACGAGTTGGAAGAGACACCGGGAGCTGAAGTTTGACAAGAGACACCGAGACTCTATCTCTCGGAAAAATCAATGCTTCAAAGAGTTCTTAACATGGCTTCATAGTTTGGAACAAATCTGGGAATTGTGGTCTCATACACTAAGGCATCCAGTGCCACCAGACCTTCCATTTGCTGAGTCATCCCACGCTGCTGAGGGGGATGACATGGAGGGTTGATTATATCTCCTTGCTGACGGAGATTTTGTATATTAGTTTATTTTTCTGTTTCGTATTTTTTTGGTTATTTTGTGTTGGTATATCTCTTTCTGATGTTTTAATGTGCGCATTATAGTTTATCCTATATGCCATTGTTTGTTCCATTGTGCAGGTTTTTCATCTTTCTTGTGGTTTAATTATTGCTGAGGACATCAATTCTCTAAATTTGGGAATGGTAGGCTTGCATCTTTGAACTGCTGCAATTCTTCTATCAGGGGAGATATTCTAACTCTTTTAATTTTTTTTTTAGTTATTTTTGTAGTATTTTGTGAAAAAAAAATTTGAGAATATTTTCTGAGCAAGTCCCAGGTTTAAATGTGCTTATCTAGTTAATGTGCTTGACTGAATTTTGGGAAGCATGTTGTATGAACTTCTGGCATGATATTGTATGGGCACGAGTAGACTTCATGATTGCTCGTTTGTCTGAATTTTGTGATTGAATGATTAATGATGCCTGATATTTCTTGTGGAAGTCTAGCTTGACATCATAGCTGGTGAGGTTTTGTGCTTAAACACTTATTTTATTCTGAGAGACCTCACTGTGATAACATTCTAGAACTTGCTCTGTTTCTCTGTTATGCATGCATTGATTGAAATGATTAAGGCAATTTTATTCTGTTAGCCATGGCCAGATAGCTCACCTGTTTGATTTCTCCATTGTCAACCCCTTTGAGCCTGAGCCTTTTTGTTCATAATTCTTGCTGATTGCTTAGCCTATATCCATATAACTTACCTTGATTGAGATTGAATTACTGATGTGCTGAAAATAAAACAAAGGAATTGGGGTAAGCTCCATAGAGGTCAAGTAATTAGAGGAAATTAATTTCATCTGCGCCCTTAAAACAAAGGGAGAAAAAGGAAAAAGCAAGAAAAAGAAAAAAGGGTGAATGTGCAAAAAAGATAGTTGAAAGGAATTAATTCCCGAAATTCTGTGGGAATGTTAGTGGAGCAAAACCATTGAGTTGAATGTGTTAAAGTGAAATAATATCGTTTTTTCAATCTCATTGTTGTTTGAGCTGCTATCCATATATTCCTATCCTTTAACCCGGCCAAGTTATAACCTGTGAATTCCTTTTGATCAATTGTGCATGTGTTAATGTTCCTCATCTTTAGGAACTTTAGAATATGTTCAAGCTTATGGTAGTGTTATTGTTGTGATGGATTGAGTGATTGTTACTCCCCCAAACACTTGAGTGCTGAGCGTTATATGTTTATCTTGGTGAGGGGTGTTCAAGCTAAATTATGATATTTTCATAAGAATAGAAGGCATTGTTAGGAGTTCTTTGCATTGATTCAGTCATGCTTAGCATAGTGATCTATTGATTGTCTGTGTGATGTTATGTTGGAATAATTGATTGTTTCCTGGATTGAGTCTTGTACATTGCTGGGGACAGCAACGTTTAAATCTGGGAATGGTTTGATGTTTCTCTGGCAAGTGTAGTTTTATGTGTTAAAATTGATTAGAATTGAGTCATAAAAGAGCAACTTAAATACATATTTGCTAATGATATTGATTCTTTCTTTTCAATAATATTTCTCACCTATTTGTTGTGATTTTACAGGAAAAAGAAGTGAAAATTATAAAAAACCTGTTAACGCAATTCCACACGGATGCAGAGAAATACAAGTTCCAGAAGCATAACGCCAACCGGCGCCAAATTAAAAGAAAGCAAACAAAGTTCCATGTGCATCGTATTGCATAGGCCAATTTCCAGGGAAATGGCGCCACTTGGCACCAAAATGGAGCCAAGTGGCGCCAAAATGAATAAAGGTGAAGAGAAATTTCCACGCCAACTAGCGCCAAATTTATCAAGCCAACCAGCGCCAAGTGAAGCAAAGTGGCGCCACACTTTGTTGAAGAAATTGGAATGGCGCCAAGTGGCGCCAAGGTTGAACAAGATGGCGCCAACTGGCGCCAAGTTACGTAGAAGTTGTCCCGACTTTTCTAAATTGAGACAGAGACGTGGCGCCGACTAGCGCCACACCGGCGCCAACTAGCGCCGGTTTGCGGGAAATTATACCGTGCTGTGCGAGGGAAATTTTGGAAATATAGAAGAGACTTATAAATAGGATCCTCATGACAGAATTAGGGATTCAGACCTATTCTTCTGAAGAGATACGATGGCGGTGCTAAGAGAGGATTCTTGGGATCAAGTTCTTCTTCTCCTTTCTCCTTAATTTTATGCTTTTGAATATTGGATTATTTTTAGCCATGATTATGCTTGGCTAGTAATTTTTATTGTAGTTAGGGTCACGAACCTTATGTGAACCCTTGTTACGCGGATTGATTTATAATTGCTCGTTGTAATTATATTTATCTCTACCCTGTTCGTATTTTATATTTTCTTTATTAGAATTGATCACTCTAATATTTGATAATAGTCTGAGGGTTAGAACCCTAGATAGGGATATTGGGGTTTTCATTCTGAAAGGGGATAGGATAACAGTTCGTATGCATGCTAGGAATAAATGTGTATTGAATTGCGGATGCCTAAATTATTGAGTTCATTGCTTAATTTTCATGAGGGGTTGCTAAGGGATTAGGATTCCAATTGAGATTAAAGGATTAAATTGCCAAGGGATTGGAATTTAACTAATTATTTTAGATAATAATTTATCCGTGTAATTTTATAAATGAATGTTGTAAATCAATCCAAAGTAATAAGTGGGGATCATAAGGTGAGTGCACTCTAGCTACAATACTTTTCTCATTTTTACAAATCAATTCTCATTTTTATTGTCTTTTCTCATAATTAAAAATTCAAAAACAAGTCTTTATTTTAAGTTCTCAATTTTACACAAACCGACAATATTTGTCAAAACCCTTTTGAACTCTTCCATTCTTGAAAGGAACGATTAATTGATATTCGACCCAATTCCTGTGGAGACGATACTTTACTTACTTTCTATATTACTTGTGCGATCGGTGCACTTGCCGGTGAGCATCACTTCCCTTCATTTACATTTCTTCCAGTACCATATCACCTTTTATCTCCTTCTACATTCACTTTGCTCTCTTGTTGGCTTTCGCTTCTAGATTGCATCCTCACTTGCTGTCTTCTCCAACTTCCTCCCCAAGTAAGTTTACTATTTTTCTTGTTTTTTTCTTTATTCTTGCTCTTCTTCATTATCATCTTTATCTGTTGCCATTCTTTGCATGTTTATCTTCTTATCTTTCTTTTTGGCCTTTATTATTGTTGTTTCTCTTCTTGCTGCTATGAATCCTTTTTATACTATCCCTTTAGATATTAACCATTTAGACTCACCTCTATCTTCTTTGCCTGAAAATTATTTCCTTTACCACCATAACTTTTCTCCCTCTAGGGCTCCTACATCCCCTTTCCCGGGTTCCAGATGGATTAGGGTAATTTTACGCCCCCAACCATCCCCCCTTAACATACTAAATATTAATTCCTTTACTAAATTAGATTTTAATGGTGCCCTTCCGTCCAGACACAAGACGAGGAATCGTCCCTATCGTTCGCTTTCCGCTTCTCACTTTGCACTCCCTTCTACCGTGGTAGGCTTAGAATGGGTTGACGAAGAAGCGTTAGGTCTTCGTTCAACTTATACGACTAATCCGAGTACTCTATATGCCACTTTACATTCAGTGCCTCTGTTCCATGACTCTATTATTACTTCTTTCCGGGTTGCTGTACCTGGGGAAGACGAGCGAGTTTGTTCTCCCTCTGGGCAAGGTGAGAACTCTTTCTTCTTTGTCTGTAAGTGTTTATTTTTTGAACTCAAAATCAGCTTACCTTTTACCGAGTTTCAAATGGATGTCTTGAACCATCTTGAAGTCGCCCCTTCTCAACTTCATCCTAATAGCTGGTGCTTCTTGCACACCTTTGAAATAATTTGCCAAGTTTATGGATTTTCTTACACTTCTCGAGTCTTCTTCTATCTCTTTGCCATGTTTTGAAATGCCATCGAGAAAGGAAGTACCCGATATAGTTGGGTTTCTTTGAAATCTCGCCCATGCTTTCGATGGTGTAGTATATATGAAGATAATTGGAAAAAATTCAAAGAAGACTACTTCAAAATCTGCACCCATGATGCTCTTCCGGCTACACCTTCTGCTTCATCTTCTTCTTAATGTGCACATCCTTCTTCCTTCTTTTTGGATCCCAATGTAACTCCTCGGTTTCCTCTGTCTTGGAATCATAACCATTACACCACTTCAGCAAAAGCCTTTTTAACTAATTCAAAGAACCTGACTAACGAGGAACTTCAAACCTATACTTGGTTTAAAGACTTGGCTGCTCAACTATCCGAGCAAAATGCTTCTATTGTTCCTCACTCCATTCTAGACTATAAAGATTCTTCTGACTGTATTCGTCGAAAATTAAGTAAGTTACCTAACATTATTATCTCATATTTCTGTATCTTTAATATGCCTAACTCGCCTCTTTTTTTTTTAGATAAAATCATGGATCCTTCATTTTTTGCCCGGATGAAATTGAAAGTAGCCCGGGCTGATGCTCCCTCTATTTCTGGCGAGATAGACCCTTCTCCTAGTCCTTCTATTCCGACTACCTCTGCCACAGACTCTATTCCCAGAGATACTGTTATGGCTGAAATAGAAACTCAAGTGGATTCTGGCGAGCTCTGTCACCGGAAGCGGGTTAGGATTGAAGAACCTAACCTTGATTCAAGCGCTGCTGATAGGGGTTTAGCGCCTCCAACTTCTGTGGTCGCTACTCCCTCTTCAGGTCCCTCTTTTTCAACTAAATTGCAAACCTATTTTACTGTCGGGCTCCGTGAAAATTGGGACAAATTATCTTTAGATCAACTTATTTCAAAATTCACTGCTATTCGAGACAATGATCTTCGAGAAGCTCACTATTTTGAAATGGCTCTCTTAATTTTGGCTGAACGCCAACAACTTCTGATTGACCTCAAGAACCATTATGCTGAGAAGGAAAGGCTTAATCAACGGGCTGAAGCTGCTGAATTGGCAGCTCGTGGTTTTCAAATTAAACTTACAGAAACTGAAAAAATAGTTTGTTAGTATATGGGTGTCCCAGAGACAACTTTTTGATTAAATAAGGACATAAGATGTGGACCTTTTTGTCGCAAATAAAAATAAGCACTCTTTTTCCTGTTTCATATTTTGTCTCGATATTATTGTTAATATATTATGAATAAACTGGATAAACCCCTTGGAATAAAACAGGTATTTCTTGAGTATCTGTGATGAGATCACGATTATGAAGATTCAAGGATACCACACGTTTATTCCTAATTCTATGTTCCTAGTCTAGAGACACTGAGAATGGGGATCAGTGATCTCGGGTAAGACTAGCACGACTTATCTACTTGTATTTGGATACAAGGTAAAGACCTCATCTGCTACAGATATGGAGATGTCTTAGCTAAAGTCGTGGGTGGACCTATAAGGGTATAGTTCGCACTGAACAGACCCACAAAGAGACTCTATGAGGAAATCTCACAGAGAGTATCATTAAAGTAATCTCTTTATATTTGGGTATGTCTTTCCTTAGACCAGAAGTTATTACCTAGACTGTGTTCTAGAAGGCACGCTTTGACTGTATACCTCATCTGCCTGAAACATGGAGACTCACAGGTACACTATTGGGCTTGTCCTGAAAGAGCACAGGGCTAGGGTGATAAGCTGAAGGAATTCGTCAAATCTCTGTGAGAGATTAGGTTATCTGTAAACCGGAGAAATCAGGATGACATTTACAAGGACTCGGGAATCTATGCATAGCAAAAGAGATCAAGAGATGATCTGCTGTTAGAGTCAGTAAATTGAAGATTCCCTATTTCGAATAAAGCTTACCCTAAACCGCATGGGTTGATACGTTTCCTTACCCTAGGTTTAATGGGAAGGTAACCGAGACGAAAGGAAATACATACGGCAACCAAATATGTGTAATAGGATGATTATGACATTAACCTAACTAGCTCTGGGGCAACAAAGCATTCCTAGTGCTCTGTGTTGTCATTAGATGGGTTGTGGGCTTGTTGGGCCCAAGCCCATTTATGTCAGTGGCTATATTGGGCCTAATGGGTCACACACTAACACCTTATTGTCATGATAATATAGCATTAAAGGTGTTGGGCCTAATAATGGTTGTTAGCCCAAGAAGAAGTTTGGAAGCCCACCAAAAGGGAAAAGCGCGCATGGATCATGTAATGGGCTTGGATGGTCCAAGACATTACTAATTAATTTAATTAGTTAAATTAATTATCAAATATTTAAATTTTGAATTTTGAATTTGAAATTTGTATTTTGAATTTTGAATTTTGAATTTTGAATTTGAATTTTGAAATTCGAATTTTGAATTTGGAATTTGAAATTTGAAATTTGAATTTTGAATTTGAATTTTGAAATTTTAATTTTGAATTTAGAATTTAAATTTAAAATTTGAATTTTGAATTTAAATGTTTGAATGTTTGAATTTAAATGTTTGAATTTGAATTTGAATTGGCTATGAAAAGTTATTTCATAACAAAAGGATAAGGTGAGATCTTGTTGGAACGGATCCCAAGTATCAAGAGGATATCTTTGAGCATCATCCAAGGCTGATTTGGGGCGCTGATTTTGGGGTCTTGTGATGGTCATAGGATCAACCAAATGAGCTCCAATCAGATTTGGTTTGTTGAGAGAATAAGTGAGTGAGTTGGTTCAAGTTTGAATGCAACTACTCAACGTATCTGGACTGTTTTGAAGCTGAATGGGGTGCACCATATGGCTGGCCATATGATGGTTGTTAAGTCAGATTTTTGTTGAGATATGCACTTGATATCATGAGGATATGCTAAGAGGTTGTTGGCAAGATTTGATTTGCAACAACTCCACTCATTCCTCTCCTAGTGTGCGCTACATAGGGCTGATTTTTGAGTGAAGAAATCAGATTTTTATTCACTCTTTCTCTCATCTCCTTTGGTCATCCTTTTGTGAGGTTTTTCTTAAGAGAGTTTTGAAAATTACCTAGCACTTTCTAAGTGAATTCCATGCGCCACTTTTGTGTTTTTTTCTTGCTGAAAATTCACTCAACTAAACACCTTGAAACCTTGCCTCCTTCCTCTCCATAAGGGACGCCTAGCTTGCCTCCCTTGGTGTTCGTTGGTGGCCTTGAAGAAGGGTTCTTCCATCTTGACAAAGGGTGGTGTGGATCAACATTAGAGGGCTTGTATCTTCAAGCCTCACCTTGATCATCTTCAAGTTTTGGAAAACAAACAAGGTAACATCCATGTCCTAAAGCATGTTTCTTGATATGGTATGTGTAATTCCGCTTTGAAAATTTTGTTTTCATCTTCACATGCCTACGGCCTTCAAGGCCAATTTTCTTTCATAGTTGTTGCTGAAGAAAAATCCAAAAAGTCAAGTGACGAATTGGAAGTTATTAAAAAGGATAACTCTGACTTAACCCAAGAACGTGATCGTTAGAAGAAAATTTTTGAAGACTCTGACTTTCGAGTAGCCGAATTAGAGCTAGAGGTAGATGGTTTGAAGAAGAATGTTTCTGGTTTACAATATGCTGCTGATGAAATGGATTCTAAATACGCTGCATATGGCCATCAAATTCGTGGTTGGGTGTTAGACCATGTCGGCTTCTTCCACTTGGAAACTCCTCTTCGGGACTTAGATAAAATTGAAACGTTCAACTTCGTTCAAGACGGCCAATTATGTACTCATAGCGAGGAAGGTCAAATTGTTGTCTTGGCGACCTGCCCTTCTGAATATGTCTGCTTGAACCCGAATTCTGGTACTGCTGCCTCCGTTGAAATTCCTAAGGAAACTTGAAGGAATGGAATGCCACTTGTAAGAACCCGCACCGTTAATTAAGGAAATTAATTAATTAATTATGTGAAATTAAGAAATAATTCCAAAATTGACCCTAATAATTATTATGAGGCTTAAATAATATTGGTAAGTGATTAATAATGCTGAAAGTTGCTTTTCTGACCAAAAGTGCATATACCGGCTCTGCTTCTCGGTATAAAATGCGTGCTGGTGAAGTATCCCAGAAAATTATGAAAAGTGTGTATATGTCACTAGAATAATATATAGGACTTGTAAAACGAGTTTCAAGTCAAAATGATGCGAACTAATGCCAGAACTAATACTGTCAGCGTGAAAACGTGTACCTGAAAAGTATTGCGGAAAATTAAAATAAAAATATGACAAATCCTAGAAAAATGGTTAGGTTCAGAATATGAAGTTTGAAATTAAAATAATAAGCGTAGCTATTAACGCTAATACTGCGCGATTAACTTAAGCGCGTCTATAAATACTCATGGGCACATGATCCAAGGTCAGAAAATTATAATCTTGCGTGGGTTTTCTGAGGTTCTTGAGGCAGCCACCATTCTCCCATCTTCTCTCCTCTATAGAAGCTCCAAGAGAGCACATTTCCACTTCATTTCTTCACCAAAGCTGCTTGTATGAGTGTGCTCTAGCCATGGGTGGGTAAAAGTCCAGCCATTTCTGAGTTGTGGGAGTTGTGGTGAGGGGGAAAGCTTCTGAATTTGAGGTTGTGAGGTGTGGGAGCCATTCCCATGCCATTTTGAGCTTCATGGTGCCATTTTGATGGAGAAAGGTCCAACCTTGTGATACATTTTCGTGGCTTTGTTGAACCTGAGTTTCGGGTCAGTTTGGAGAGCTCCAAGAGCCTACTTTTCTGCTGAGTTTGAACCTCCATAGGTATACCTTGAACATTCCCTTTTAAATTTCATGATAATAGCTTGTTTGTGTCATGAAAAGAGATAACTTTGATTAATCAAGTTAAAGGTTGTTAATGCATGTATAATAAGTAGTGTTGAACTGCTGTTTTGAGAAAAATTGAACCTTGGACCATTGGAATCCATTGGATTCTCGAATTATGCAGAAAAATCTGCATTTTCATGTTACTGCACAGGTGGTAATTGATTACCTAGTTTAGTAAAATTGCGATATCTTGAGCTACAGATCTCCAAATTGAGTGAGGTTTGGACCTATGTGAAGCTACCTATGTGAAGCTAGTTTAGTAAAATTTTGCTTAAGCTAACACATAAGCAAAACGAAAAAGAAATAATGTTCGTTCTAAATCTAAAAAGCTATGATATGTGTATTGATAGTATGAATGTTATGAAAACAGATCTGTGACCTTCCTGGACACTGTTATTACTTGTGACTCTTTGGACACCGAGTCGTGAGGGAGGGTTTAGCTTGACAGGTAAGCTTTCGTGTCCTCGGTTTAGCCATTGTTTGTTCCACCATGTCCCATGGGGGGATGGTTTATATGCATGATGTGTTTTCATGTACTGTTTTATTGAAATGCTATGGAGATGTTAAGTGCAAAATGCTTATGATATGTATGTGGTGTTTCGCCTAGCCATGAAGCCATTGGGAGGTCCTGGGGGCGGGTACAGCATGGGCAGGTACCGGTGTGGGTAATAGACATATTCCTGCACTTCTCTGATCAGTAGAATAGTTATAACACACATGACATGATTATCTGCTGCATTGCACTGTTTTGGAACTTATACTGTTAAACTGCTTTTGAACTTATATTGCACATATACGTGAGCTTGGGGTGGAAGATCCTTGAGGACCCCTTGTCTTACTGATATTTCTATTTAGAGATCTCACCCCACGTTTGGGGCACATATTTTAGGTTCAGGTAATGCAGGGGTTGAGACCTCTAGCAGTAGGAGGCCAGAGCTTAGCTGATATTGCTATTTATATAATGATTATGCTTGGATGTTGGATTATGCCTGTTGCTACTTGCTGTTAGTTTTATGACTATATTGATGTTGTTGTTGAGACCTTGTATGGCTATGTTGCCTTATTTGGTGAGCATGGGGATTGTCCATGCCACATTGATTGACTATGTCTTATTTTAGATTTGAGTTGTAATAATGTATCAGGATTATGTCCGGACTACGTGTTGTAGTTCCGTGATTTTAGATACTCACAGTTATTTATATATATTGAGTTATTTCAGTTAGCTGTCTTTTGCAATTACATACAGGCAATGTTTTTATGGAAATGATTAAGTAATCAACTTAGCTAAGTATAATGACTTCATAATTGGAGATAAAAAGTTATTCCGCATTTTTAAATTAAACGTGGCTTAATATGATGACATGTTAACAAATCGGGTATACACGGGGTGTTACATTTTATGGTATCAGAGCACTTTCTAGGGAAAAGTTTGTATGTATTGCAATAATTTAGGATGTTTGGTTGCGAGTCTGTTTTGTGTGTTTCCTCTGATGGGTTTTGCTATGATGATGCATGTGTTACCACATTGCATGGGCCTGATCAACTCATTCTTTGTGTAACTTGTGCAGAGTCATGGTAATACCTAGGAAAAACTGCGAGACCACTGAGGATCTGCCGGATCCTGTCTTGACTGCATTAGCTGAGATGCAGGCGACTAGGATAGCCAATCAGAAGGCCACTAAATTAGCCAACATGGCGATGATGGACGCCATTCGTGAGGCAAACCGGAAAGTCATTGAAGATGTTTTGGAGGCGAATCGACTAGCGTATATGACCGTGGTACGGGTCATACTGGAGGAGTTGAGGATTGGTTGTCTTGACGGCCAACATCCTCTGCTGCCACCACCTCCATTCTCACATTGGTGTGGGAGTGTAGCTAGAGGGATGTTAGTTGGGAATGAATCCTCGCTGCTTGAGTGTATCCCGTGTGGAAAGACTCATAAGGGTGCTTGCTGGCAAGGACAAAAAGTATGTTTCAGATGTGGCGAGCCAGGTCATCTTATCCAGAGGCTCGCTTCCAAGGCGGAGCGAGCTGCAGGAATACAAAATGTTTCAGTATGTCGTGTTGAGGGGATAGCTGGATCGACATCTAAGGACTTCGAGAATATTCGTGTGAACCACGAGGCAAAGAGAGTCAAAGAATCTGAGGCTAAGGGAAACTGTAGTTCCACTTCCTGGAGGGACAGGAAGTTTAGAGGCAAGGGTAAAGGGAAGCATCTATAGGTCAAGCAACTGTGCAACAAATTTAAGAGGCTTACTACTCAGACAGGCAACTTTGCTGGATCATCGACTATCCCGAAGTGAAAGGGTTGCGAGAAGGTGCATTTGGGACGTTGTGCTTCGGGTGAGCTGATATGCTTCAAGTGTGGCAAGAAGGGCCACTACTCCAGAGACTGCCTTACCTATGTCGCTGGTACTGTTGTTGCTCATGTGGTACAATTCCAGATGATTTCTGCACCACCAGAGACTGACCGAGTTTATACGTTGGATAGTCAGCAGTCGGACCGAGCTCCGAACCTTGTCAGAGGTACTGTTTCCATTGGTGGATCTTTTGTTGATGCATTGTTTGACTCCGGGGCTATGCATTTCTTCATTGCTACCCCGATTGCTGTGGGGCTTGAGTTGCCCATGTCTGTGCTTTCTCCACCATTGCGGGTGACCACCGCCACCGGAGAAAAGTGTGATACCTCCACTGTTTATCGCGTTGTAGCGTTTCAGTGGGATAGCCGTGATTACTCGGTAGATCTTATAGGATTGCCGATGGCTAACTTGGAGATTATTCTGAGCATGGATTGGTTGTCTAGGAATTGTGCATTGTTTGAGTGTTATGCCTAGCGAGTGATGGTGTCTCCGTGTGACTCCACAGCCAGTTCCTCGCCATATATATCATTATTGCAGGCTAGGAGAGCCTTGAGTGCAGGGGAATTCGGATATGTCATGTTGGGAGATTTGGTGAGTGGGGCATAAGACGATATCACTGGCATTCCTGTGGTGGGGAATTCCTCGAGGTATTTCTGAGGAGATTACTGAGTTTCTGCCACAGCGGGAGATAGAGTTCTCTGTTGAATTGTTTCCTGGAGTGAGGGCTTATTTCATTAGCTCCATATCGGATGTCGCCACCGGAGTGGCAGAGCGAAAGAAGCTCATTGTTGGTCTTTCGGCGAAAGACTTCTTTCGACCGAGCGTGTCTCCTTGGGGAGCACCGGTTAATTTTGTTATAAGGTATGATGCCTTACGCCATTACATAATAGTGATGGTGCTTTGCTTGAGAATGTGAAATTATCTTCAAGGAAAAGTAAGTGTGTAACACTTGTACTTTGTGGCAAGGCCACGCACTATCTTTTATATGCGAGACTAGTGCATGTACAATTGGTTTTGTGAGTTGAGTGGTCTCCATGACTCTAGTGGCATGTTAACACCGTGGATAATGTTAAGTATGAAATAAGTACGATAAATGATGGTAATGTATCAATGTTATTTTACCTTTAATTGACTCTTTGAGGTATACCGTTGCATAAAGTTTTTAATTTATTTTGCTATTGAAATTGAAATTGAAAATTTTGCAGGTGTACGTGAACTAAGGTACGTTATATGTGAATGAATATGTTAAATAACATGTATTGGTTGAAATGAACATGATTATGATTTCGTACTGTGAAATGAATATGAATGTATATTGAGGATGTTGATTATAAATTGTAAGTCTTGTTGAGGCTAGAGTCATGGAATAGGACCAAACTCGCTCAAGTTTGTGCGGATTTGAGTATCTGGGGTCAGGTCACCTCTTTTGAGAAGTGATTGGTCACCTCTTTCGAGCTTTGACGGTGATTTCCTTGTTTGCGGGTTCATTTCTCGAGATGGAGACTGTAAGAGTCAAGAATGAGCTTATGGAAAAGATCCAAGAGGCACGAGTGCAGAGAGAGTGCCTGGACTTTGTGAAGAACCAGGACAGTGTGTATTGGAATGAAGAAGGACATCGTTGTTTTTATGTCCAAATGTCTGAATTGTCAGAAGGTGAAAATTGAACACCAGAAGCCGTCTGGTAAGCTTCAACCTCTTGAGACTCCGGAATGGAAATGCGATAGCATTTCCATGGACTTCGTGGTGGGATTGCTGAAGATTCAGGCTGGTTGTGACTCTATCTGGGTCATTATGGACAGATTGACGAAGTCTGCCCATTTCTTCCAGTAAAGGTGAGCTTCACTACTGAGCAGTTGGCCAGACTATATGTTCGTGAGATCGTGAGACTTCACGGGGTTCCCGAGAGTATCATTAGTGTTAGGGACCCGAAGTTCACATCTCGGTTCTGGGAGGCGCTGCAGGAGGCTTTTGGTACGCAGTTGAGACTGAGTACAGCCTATCACCCTCAGACTGACGGACAGACTGAGCGGACCATCCAGACATGGGAGGACATGTTGAGGGCTTGCACATTGGAGCAGGGTTCAGCATGAGATAGGTACCTTCCATTGGTGGAGTTTTCGTATAACAACAGTTTTCATGCTAGCCTGGGCATGGCACTCTACGAGGCGCTGTATGGTAGGAGGTGTCGGACTTCTACCTGCTGGTCTGAGGTTGGAGATAGGGTTGGCAAAACGGGCCAACCCGGCTCGACCCGGCCCAACCCGTTTATAACCTGAAAAAAACGAGTTGGGTTAGGGTTGGCTCGAAAATAAAAAGAGCCAAAAAACTCAACCCAACTCGACCCAAGTCGGGTTCGGGTTAGCTCGCGGGTTGGCTCAAAAAATTATTCGACTCATACACTTCGAGTTACAATAACTGATGAACAGCACTATGTTATTTCAAAATTAAAGAAAACACACAAGGCGATGAGAAAGAGCTTCATGCTCAGGTTGCTGAATTCTTGAAGAACCATAAAATCAATGGAAAAATCTTTCCAAACAAATGATGTGCCTACTAATCTGCTATCTCTAAAGAAACAACAGAAACAGGTGGTGCTCTTTGGGACATCTTTCGGAGGGAAGGGAATGGGTCTTGCCGGTGATGGGTCGCCGGTGGTGGTTTCCAAGATCTGTTGGATCGGTGATGATGGTGGTCCCGCGGTGGTTGTTGGCCGAAAAAGGTGGTGGAGCAAGGGTTTTGAAGCTTATGGGTCTTGGTGGTGGTGCGGTGGCTGGTCAATGGGTGTGGAGATGGCGGGCAGTGGCA
This sequence comes from Gastrolobium bilobum, assembly GCF_033153095.1. Lineage (NCBI taxonomy): Eukaryota > Viridiplantae > Streptophyta > Magnoliopsida > Fabales > Fabaceae > Gastrolobium > Gastrolobium bilobum. Next base: position 162,039 of record NW_026896572.1, read on the forward strand.
GCTCAATAGTGGTGGCTTCTGGCGGTGAGATGGTTGTGGGTTTGTGCGACGGTGAGAGGAAGAACTATGGTGGCCTTCGATGTGGGTATGGAGTTGTAGCTCTTGTCACGGCTGCGTATGCGTTTTAGCCTTTAGGTTTCTTTTGTGCTTTTTAATAAATAAATAAAAATACCCAACCCGCGAGCTGGCCCGTCTAACCCGCGGGATGGCTCGTTTTGGTCCGGGTTGTATCGAGTCGGGTTGAATCGAGTTGGAAGCTCATTTAGGCCAACCCAACCCGACTCATTTATAACGGGTTGTGAGCCAACCCGACAGGTTGGCTCGTTTTTTCCAACCCTAGTTGGAGATAAGGAATTGTTCGGCTTGGACTTTGTCCAAGATACTACCCAGCAGATCCAGTTGATCAGAGAAAAGCTGAAGCAGGCGCAGAATCGCCAGAAGAACTATTATGATGTAAAGCATCGTCCACTAGAATTCAGTGAGGGTGAGCACGTGTTTGTGAGGCTTTCACCTGTCATCGGTGTTGGACGGGCACTCGGAGTGAGGAAGCTGAGCCCGCGATTGATTGGGCCATACCAGATACTTGGTAGCGTAATACCTGTTGCCTACCGGCTTGCCTTGCCTCATGATAAACCCTTGGTTTACCATGTTTTTAGGCTTAAATATGATTGATATATGTTGTGAATTGCATGAAAATTAGGGTTTTATACCGCAAAGTTACAATAATTGAATATCTTGCTAACATGTTGTCATATTTCTTATTTCAAAGGATTTTTGACATCTATTATGGCTTTTTTGAAGCCAAAGAAATACAACAAGAAGAGTTCAAACCTCAAAGAAGCAAGATTTCAAGTGTGTACCAGCTGAAGGAGGACGTTTTGGCATCCATGAAGCATGTTTAAACGCACAAAAGGAAGAAAAACACCTTTGCCCCTGGAGGAGACATTTTGGCGCACAACAGCACGCCAAAACGTCCAGAAAACAACCAAAACCATTCGAAGAGCACGTTTTGGCGTGCTAATGGACGCCAAAACGTGTGAAGGCAGAAAAGAATACACATCAAGAACGTTTTAGCGCACAAACAGCACGCTAAAACGTCCATGAACGGTCAAAGCAACTCCAGGAAAGATGTAATCAAGATATGCAGCAAATTCCATGAAGATACAAAGAGGAAACACCTCAACCTTGATTTGAAATAAGATATAAATCCAATGGGAAGATGTGATGAAGATACAACAAAGATTTGAAGCTCTAATTCGTTAACCAAATCTCCAAGATATTACATGCAAAAAGGAAACAAAGATGAAATCAAATACAAATCTGATATGGATTCATTGGGAGATTTAATGATGGATACAACTCCTATGGTTATAAATAAGAAGCTTGGGAGCAAACCAACTCACTCATTCACCAATTCAGAAATTCATACTCATTCAAGCTACACGGAGGAATCCTGTTGCGGAGCGCGGGAACACTGAGGAACCAAGTCAACATAACACCAATAGAGGCTTGGGGTTCTCTTTTCTTTATTATTTCTTTTCAATTCAGTATGCTAGAGTAGTCTTTTATGTAGTTAAGGGTAGATGGAACCCAATTGAATCTTTATGTTTATGAATTAAATTGTCTCTGAATCCTGTTCTTTTTATAATTGAATAAATTATCTGTCTTTAATGCTTTCTAAGAGTTTGTTCCTTATAGAATGATTTTGGGGAATTGTATGATAATAGGGATGTTGGTGCATGAACCTTGACTTGATAATTTATCATAATCCTTGTGATCTAGGAATAGGAATAGGAATAGACATAGGGTAATTATGCAATCTTGTAATCCTTGATCTTAATACATGTTTTCTTGGGGAATAATCGGGAAACTAGAGATCTTTCAAGATTACATAGATTTATCGTAACAAGGAATTGAGCTGTAATTAACTAAGATAGAATTGACTGGCAATATATTAAGAAACGTATTCTTGGCTATTTAATTCATAACATATTGAGGATATTAGGGGAAGTCGAAACCTTAACTACGCTTGTTTTAAATCTTAATCAAACATCATCTTTATTCATCCTTTTAATTCTGAATTTTCATATTGCATGCCTTTACTTGTTTTTTAATTTTAAGTTCTTTGAACCACAATTCTCTTTATCTAAATTCTCTCAAACCAACCCTTTGATTGTCCAACTAAAACGCAATTAGCAAACTAGTTCTTGAAATTCTGATCCTCGTGGGAACGATCTCGTACTCCGGTGCACTTTATTACTTTCACGACCGGTGCACTTGCCGATTCGCAACAAGTTTTTGGCGCCGTTGTCGGGGATTGATTTCTTCAACATTAGAAGTAACTAATTAAATTTTAGATTGGACGTTTATTTTTTCTGCACTTTAAGCATACCATAAAAACATTTTCTGCATACAAAAATTTTGCATATTTTTCTGCATATTTAATTTTCTGCATTCTTTTCTTTTCTATTTTTTGTTTTGTGTTTCCTATTTTTCTGCATATCTTTTCAAATCTTAGTTTATGCGAGGTACTTCTAACCCGCGACTCTTGCAGTTTGATCCTGAGATAGAAAAGATAGAGAGGAAACTTAGGAAAGACGCAAAAACAAAGAAAGCGAAAGAAACAAAAACAACATCAACTTCTACGGAAACAAAGGAAAAACCAAAAGAGGAACCTAAGGAAGAACCAATGGCAGAAAACAACAATCAAATTGTTCGAAGGACATTGAGGGATTACATGACCCCAACTCAAGCTCCACAGATAGCGAGCATTGATAGACCCAACATAGAGGCTAACAACTTTGACCTGAAGCCGGCATTACTGCAACTGATTCAAATAGAACAGTTCACTGGAGGAAGCACAGAGAACCCCTATTGTCATCTTGATGACTTTTTGCTTTACTGTGATACATTAAAAGTGAATGGAGTTTCTCGTGGTGCTATATTGCTCAGGCTATTCCCATGCTCACTGAAAGATGAAGCAAGAGATTGGTTGCAGTCTCAACCTGAAGGAAGTATAACCAGTTGGGATGACTTAGCCGCTAAATTCTTGGCCAGATTTTTCTCAGCTTCAAAGATGGCTAGGCTCAAGGCGGAGATCGCAACTTTTGAACAAAAAGAAAGCAAATCTTTGTACGAGGCTTGGACACGATTCAAAGGATTACTCCGAAAGTGTCCTCAACACGGAATTGAAGCATGGGAGAAGGCAAAAATCTTTCTCCAAGGGATGACAGCCAACACAAGAACATTGGTAAATGCCGCTTCAGGAGGCTCATTGAAAACAAAAACTCCTGAGGAAGCACTTGAATTGTTGGAATCATTAGCATCTCAAGAATTTGACAATGCTCCTGCTCCAGTTGCACCAAGAAGATCAGGGATCATGAAGCTTGAAGGCTATGATGCACTCTTAGCCCAGAATGAACAAATGCTACAAATGCACAAGAAACAACAAGAACAATTAGATGCCCTTAATAAGAAATTTAATCCTTCTCAAGTTTATTCTGTTTCTAATGCTAACATTAAATGTGATATTTGTCAGGAGGCTCATGCAACTGAGGATTGTGAATACATCAGAAACACGGAAAATCCACCAGTGGAGGTCGATGGACTCTGGTATGATCAAAAGAACTCGAACAATCCAGGAAGGAATCAATATGGTAATCAAGGGTGGAAGAATAATAATCAACACCCTGGGTTGAGTTACAAGTCAAACTACCAGCTGAATCCTCCTATGCCATTGCAACAAAAACCTCAAGGCACCACATCAGAATGGGAGAAGGATTTTGCACAGTTATCCAAAACAACATCCGACTACATTCAAAATGCAGATGCCTTCAGAGATGAAACAAGAGCTTCCTTCCAGAATCAAGAAGCTTCGATCCGGAACTTGGAGACTCAAATTGGTCAGCTATCAAGGCAGTTCACTGAAAGAACCCAGGGCATATTTCCAAGTAACACCGACATGAACCCAAAGGCACAATGTAATGCAATTGTCACAAGAAGTGGGATCGTGATTCAGCCTGTGGAAAAACCACCAGTTGAAAAGAAGAAAGAAGCCGAACCTGAAGTCGAACTTGAAGCTGAACCTGAAGCTGAGAAAAAGAAAGAAGAAGATGCAGTAGAAGCCGAGAAGAGCATTCTAGAGAGGAAACTATTCAAATAGGAGAAAAAGAAAGCTTTGGACAAACAACCAAAAGCAGCAGATCTGTCTCCTTATGCAAAAGTTCAATACCCTCAGCGGTGGAAACAATAAGTCCAGAAGCAGCAATACACCAAATTTCTGGACATCTTCAAAAAGCTGCAAGTCAACATTCCTTTCGCAGAAGCCCTGGAAAGCATGCTGAACTATGCGAAGTTCATGAAAGACCTTCTATCAAAGAAACGCAAGTTGAAGGAATGCGAAACAATGGCCTTGACAGAGGAGTGCAGTGCAATCATCCAGAAGAAACTTCCTCCCAAGATGAAAGATCCAGGAAGCTTCAGTATTCTTATTGAAATAGGAAACATTGAAGTTGGAAAAGCATTATGTGATCTTGGAGCAAGTATCAACCTGATGCCACTGTCCATGTGCAGAGCTCTTGGAATCAAGGAGCTCAAGCCTACTACCGTTTTTCTCCAGTTAGCTGACAAATCGATCAGACGACCAGATGGGGTAATTGAGGATGTTTTAGTTAAAATTGACAAATTTATCTTCCCTGCAGATTTTGTAGTTCTGAATATGGAAGAAGACACCGAGATTCCCCTATTACTTGGAAGGCCATTCTTGGCCACTGCAAGAGCAATGATCGATGTGGAGCAAGGAAAACTGATGCTGAGGGTGAACGAAGAAACAGTCACCATTGACGTCTTCGAATCAATGAAACATCCAACAGATGGAGAAGACTATTTTATGATAGACATAATACAAGAAGCAATTGATGATGCTATGAAAGAGGAGATTTTCTCGCTTGAGTTAGAACAAATCAACGAAGAACTTGAAATAAATGATAAAGAACTAGTGGTGGAAGAACTTAAAAGAAAGAAAGATGACATCCCTCTTGGAGCACCGAAGGTTGAGCTTAAGGAGTTATCTCCAAATTTAAAATATGCCTTCCTGGGTAATAACGATACATATCTAGTCATCATCAATGTTGAGCTAACAACCGTAGAAGAAGATAAGCTTCTCAAAGTTCTGAAGAAACACAAAGCTGCCATAGGATGGTCCTTCTCCGACCTGAAAGGTATAAATCCTTCATTTTGTACTCATAAAATTCTAATGGAAGATGATATGAAACCTGTGAGGCAGCCGCAAAGGAGACTCAATCCAACCATGAAAAAAGTGGTTAGGAAAGAAGTAGTAAAACTATTGGATGCAGGTATGATCTACCCTATATCTGATAGTGCATAGGTAAGTCCTGTACAAACAGTACCCAAGAAAGGTGGAGCCACCGTGGTGAAGAATGAGAACAATGAGTTGATTTCAACAAGGACAGTCACTGGGTAGAGGATGTGCTTTGACTACAGAAGACTTAATACAGCCACTCGGAAGGACCACTTCCCATTTCCTTTCTTGGACCAGATGTTGGAAAGCTAGCCATGCCTTTTACTGCTTCCTGGATGGGTACTCATGCTACAACCAAATAGCAGTAGCTCCAGAAGATCAAGAAAAGACAGCATTCACATGCCCTTACGGAGTCTTCGCTTACTGGAGGATGCCCTTCGGCTTGTGCAACGCTCCTGCAACTTTCCAAAGGTGTATACTTTCTATCTTTTATGATATGATTGAGAAATCTATTGAAATCTTCATGGATGACTTTTTTGTTTTTGGTCTCTCTTTTGACAATTGTTTAGAAAATTTATCTAATGTTTTGCAAAGATGTCAAGAGAGTAATCTTGTTTTAAACTGGGAAAAATGCCACTTCATGGTGAAAGATGGCATAGTTTTAGGACATAAAGTGTCCCAAGCTGGTATAGAAGTAGATAGAGCTAAGATATCTGTTATTGAGAAACTTCCCCCTCCCTCTAACGTTAAAGGTATTCGAAGTTTTCTTGGTCATGCAGGTTTCTACAGACGCTTTATCAAAGACTTTTCCAAGATAGCAAAACCACTATGCAAGCTGTTGGTCAAAGATGAGGAATTCAACTTCTCAGACGAATATTTGGTAGCATTTAATATTTTAAAAGATCAATTGACCACTGCACCTATTATCACTGCACCTGATTCCACACTCCCTTTTGAATTAATATGTGATGCTAATGATTATGCCATATGAGTTATTTTAGGACAAAGAAAGAATAAATGGTTGCATGTGATTTATTATGCTAGTAAAATTCTGAATGATGCACAAAAGAATTATGCAACCACTGAAAAAGAGTTACTAGCAGTTGTCTATGCATTTGATAAATTTAGACCGTATTTGCTGGGGTCTAAAGTAGTTGTATACACTGATCATGCTGCTTTAAAGTATTTTTTGAATAATCAGGATGCAAAGCCACGACTACTGAGGTGGATGCTGCTCCTTCAAGAATTTGAAGTGGAGATCAGAGACAAGAAACGTGTAGAAAACTTGGTAGCTGATCACCTCTCCAAAATTCAAGAAAAAGATCTTCAAGACGGACCTGAGCTGAAGATCAAAGAGGAGTTTCCGGATGAGAAAATCATGGCTATCAATGTCATCTCGGATCCACAACCAAAGGAAGTAAAGACCACAAGTACACCACCTTGGTTCGCAGACTTTGCAAACTTCAAAGCAGCAGGAGAAATTCCAGTAGACTTAACATGGCAACAAAGAAAGAAGTTCTTACATGACGTCAAGAAATACTTATGGGATAAGCCCTTCCTTTTCTATAGATGTGCTGATGGCGTAATAAGACGCTGTATTCCATAAGAAGAGATGAAGGACGTCCTGTGGCACTGTCATGGTTCCAGCTACGGTGGAAACTTCGCAGGAGAAAGAACAGCGACAAAGGTGCTGATGAGTGGTTTTTATTGGCCAACACTTTACAAAGATGCAAGGAAGTTCGTTGAATCATGTGATAGATTTCAGCGAACGGGGAACATCTCTAGAAGACATGAAATGCCCCTCAACAACATATTGGAGGTTGAGATCTTTGATTTGTGGGGAATGGACTTCATGGGACCCTTCCCACCTTCTTATGGCAACAAATACATCTTGGTTGCGGTTGATTACGTCTCCAAATGGGTTGAAGTTGTTGCCCTTCCTACTGATGATGCTCGGGTGGTCATTGCATTCTTGAAAAGAAACATATTCGTTCGATATGGAGTACCACGAGCGATCATAAGTGACGGAGGAACTCATTTCGACAACAGACAAGTGGAATACGTACTGGCTAAATGCGGCGTGAAGCATAAGATTGCAACACCATATCATCCGAAAACAAGTGGTCAAGTGGAGATTTCCAACCGATAGCTTAAACGTATCTTGGAGAAAACAGTGGGAAGCTCCAGAAAATATTAGTCCAAGAAGCTTGATGATGCACTGTGGGCATACCGGACTGCCTTCAAGACACCAATAGGTATGTCCCCTTTCCAATTACTGTTCGGGAAAGCTTGTCACTTATCGGTAGAATTGGAGCATAAAGCACTGTGGGCAATCAAGTACCTGAACTTCGACTCCAAGACAGCAGTTGAGAAAAAATTGCTTCAACTGGATGAGCTCGACGGATTCAGACTATCTGCGTACGAGAGTGCGAGTTCGTACAAAGAGACGAAGAAGTGGCATGACAAGAAGATCCTACCTCGAGACTTCAAGTGGGGAATCAGGTATTACTCTTTAACTCTCGTCTTCGTCTCTTCCATGGAAAACTTAAATCCTGATGGTCGGGACCGTTCATCGTAAGGAACATGAAATCATATGGAGCAATGGAGATTAGTCTGCTGGAGTTCGATAGAAGCATCACAGTGAATGGCCAACAACTGAAACTATACATGGGAGGAGAAATAGACAAGGGAACAACCATTGTTGCCCTTGTCGAGGTAATTTGAGCAAGGTACATCAGGCTCGTGACGTTAAACAAGCGCTGACGGGTAGGCAAACCCGTAGTTTACTGCTTTATTTTAAATTTTAGTTTAGTTTATTTTGATTTCAAGAAAAAGAAAAGCAAAAAAGAGACAGACAAGTGAGGCCAAGGTCATGATTGAGTTCAAGAAGGAAGAAACGAGGATTCAAGAGGCTAAGGTATGAAATTTTAAAGCTTAAATATAAAAATTGTCCCTGCCTCAGCACGTTTTAGCGTCCACATGCACGCCAAAATGTGCTACAAGACTAAAATAAGCAATTGCCCCTGCCTCTCAGCGTTTTGGCGCACATGTGCATGCCGCGCACATGTGCACGCCAAAACGTGCTCCTAAGATCACAGGGGCCACCTTTCTGGCTTAGAACGTTTTGGCGTGCACACTGTGCGCCAAAACGCCCTAACGCGTCCCCAAAATTTTAAAAAGGTTTTAAATTCCTTTCTCCCCCCCCCCCCCTCACTCTGCACTCTCACAATTTCTTCCCCATCAACTCACTCTCATCTCTCTACGCCCTCTCCTTACCTCACACGAGTTGTTCATCTCCCACAAGGCAATCCAGGTATGAAATTCTTTCCCTAATCTTCATGCTTCATTCATGAATTCCACATTTGAATCTAAGGATTGGAGGGTATAAAAACTTGGGAGTAAAATTGATAGAGAAAACCTAGGGTTCCAACGAATTGGGGATTTGGATTTCTAATGGTTTTACAAATTGATTGGCATTGAGCAATCCAAGATTTGAATAGGGAATTAGGGAATGGTGTTATGATAACCTCTGTACAAATTTTGTATCATGAAATTTCTGAGGTTATATACATGTCCGCACATTGTTCACTCTTTTTGCATTCAAAAGCATGCACACAAGCTGTTCGACAGAATGTAACAATGAAGATGAAATGTTAAAAATGCTTACAATTCCTTATTTTCAATGCTCAATTTATTATGATGGTTGTCCTCAACTGAATTAGCAACAGAAATAAGAGATAGAGAGTTGTTCTTAAACTATGCATTGCAAGAAGATCGATTACATGTTCACATAGTTAGGGTGTTTCATACATGTAGTGCATAATACATGCTGGACCAAATGCTTTAGCTGTAGGATTTTCTTTTTGGTCGGTAAGCTTGGGGCTACTTAACAGATTATATACAATTGAGTTGAAACATGTAATGAGGAACAAACTTCTATAATGCAAACTAGTGATCATGCATAGATACAAGTATCAAGTAAAGCATGCACATGGAAGTTTCAGTAGCAAAATTTTGTGCTAAAAGGAAAGTGCTCTAATATAGATAGAAATCCCAATACTATCTTCTGAAATAGATTCATGAATTGTAAATTGACTTGGAATTTTCTGTTTTTCATGAATGTCAACTAGAGGCAAAAAGAGGGTCAAGGTGAACCCCAAGGGTGGTTCAAGCTTAAGGCAAGCACCTGAACCTGAACCTGGTTATGATGAACACAGGTTCAAGTCCCCAGCCCATGCTACCCGGTACATTGAGCACATCAAGAAAAAATCCTTTGTACGAGAAAGGGTTTTCTATCTCAAGCAAGGGCAACACCATGATTTCTACATCATGGTGGCCAATGGATGGCGAACATTTGGGAGGTTACCAATAGAAGCTAATGAAGAGCTGGCAAGAGAATTCTATGCCAACGCTTACACGGTAGAAGAGGGAGCAAATAGGGAGTATATTAGCTCTATGAGAAAGAAAACAGTGAGATACAATGCTACTTCCATTCAAGCAATTCTACAAATAGCTCACCATGACAGAACTACACAGAGGACTTACAGGTTTCAAACAAAACTTGCAACCGTTGAATATGAGAGAAATGATCCTTTTGGTGTAGCTGAGCCAATACTTCTAGGTCTCACACTTCCTGGAGAAAAGTGGGACCCAACAAAAGATCACAGCCGCCCAAAGAGGATTTGGCTGAAACAGCTGAACAATGTAGCCAAGGTTTGTCACTACTTTATTAATAGCAACATCATGCCCAGTTCAAATCAAATTGAGATAGTGGTGAAGATAGTTGTATTAATTTACACTGTTATGGAAGGACTACGGGTGGATTTGCCTAGGGTACTGGCTGATAGTATCTATGAGCTGGCTCATAAAAAGAACAAGACAGCCACCATTGGACATGCCTCTCTGATTCAGAGTTTATGTGCAGCAGCAGGAGTAAAGATTTCTATTGAAGGAGATACCATCCCATTGAAGCCCATCATAGATGCAAAATACATTTCTACTTACATAGGAGGCTCCTTTGTTACTGACGATGATGACCCAGTGCCACCACCAGAGACTCGCGGCAGACCGCAACGTGCACCTAGACCATCTGCTCCAGTTGAGAGACCACCAGTTGCGACTACTGACAGCCGACTGGATGATATGGAGACACAGATGGGATTTCTTAGGCGGCGGCTGAGGCATATGGATCACAGGGAGCAGGAGTATCAGACTTACATGACTATACATCATCACCCTGCCAGACCAGATGGACCTCCACCTTTCCAGCCCACACCTTATAATGGTTCAGATGGGGAGGCCACTTTTGATGCTGCTAGGAGGATCGCTTCGACAGCTCAGGCCACGACTTCACATGCTGCGGAGGATACTGATACAGAGATGATACCTGCCATTGTCCGAGACGCTAAGGATGATGACATGGACGACTGATACCACCCTCATCCCATACTTTCCCTTTTATTTTCTGTTATTTTGTGATTTGAGATTCGCATTTTAATATGCTAACCCTGTCACATGTTTTCATACTATCACTTCTATGACTGATGAGTTTAGATTGTTTCATGTTGTTTCAGAATAAGCGACTAGTTATGCTTAGCTTGCACACAAATTATTTTTAGATTTAAATCTGTTGTTGAGGACAGAAAAATTTAAATCTGGGAATGGAGAATGCGCGTTCCATCTAAGCACATTGGATTGAGACCGGAGGAATTTTCATGAGTATACACAGAATCTCCGGTCAAGACAGGGAAATATCTCAAATCCCTTTTTCATACAATTTTTAATTCTTGTTTTTATGTTTTTCATGCATTTTTTAATTAGATAATTTTAATTGTTTTCGTTGAAAAACCCCAAGCCAAAATTTTTTGTGAAGATTCTTACAAATTTTTCAAAGTTTCTTAGTGTTTTTTTTTATTGGAAAAATGGCGGGAAGTTTAAATCAGCAATTGATTCAGAGCATGATGATGCACTTACCCATATTCACTTTTATGAACATCATTGCAATAAGTGACATGATTCATTGAAAATATTGTTTGATATTGAAGTTATTTGAGAAAAAGAACAAGGAAATTACTGTGCATTCATAACCGTGAGGTTTTGAGCCTATACAGAAAATTTTTATTGAGTGTGCATTCCATTGTTGAGATACTCTAGAACTTGCTTGGTTTCTTAATTAAAATAGTCTGTGATTTATACTGTAGAGATGACAGAGGCATGTTCTTTTTCTAACTAGATGGCCAAATAGCTAACCTTGATGATATTCCTTAGTTAAGCCCCCTTGAGTCTAGACTTTTTTGTTCATGAATAACCTTGAATGTGAATAGCCACTTCCCCAATTGAATCCTCACCTTAATAGCAGATTAATTTCAGATTTCAAGTAAGGAGTGGATATGAGTTTCAACTATGCAGGCGTTCAACGGAATAAAGAAGTACAAGCAAAAGGGCAAAGCCCAAAGAAGAAAGAAAAAGGAACAGTTGGTTAGACTCAAGAAAAGCGAGCAAAATGCTCAAAACAAAGAAAGGAAAAGAAGTGAAAAGCAAGAAAATATGCTTAGAAAGAAAATGACAAAAGAGAAGGTTTAAATAAAGAACTGGAGAGAAGAAGAAAAGCTTTACAGCCGGAAGAAACGCACAACACTTGTTCCATTCCTTAATCTGAATTGATCTTAAACTTTTGTCCCAATTTCTATCCTTCCCTTTCACCAGGCCACGTTACAACCTTACGAAAGACCTCTTGATCTGCTTGATTTATCATAAGAACTGTGGAGAGCGAGAATATAAGCAAGCCTATGGTAGTGTTAATTCAGTGGAATAAGAAAGAAACACCAACCCTCTACAAAGTTGAGCGAGAGTGAATTATAAACCTAGTGAGGGAGTGTCTCAGGAAGTTTCCCCTGTTCTTGATCTTAAGGAATTTCATTAAAAGTTTTACTGATGAATTATTGATCTTATTGTTTTGATGTATCATCCTTTCCTTAAGTCTAAATGCTCTGTAGTCATTTCTTTGATTAAATCATGCATGTGAATTCCATGCAATTAGAAATCTTGACTGAATTCAATTAAGTTTATTCTAGTGAATTGCTGAAGATAGCAATGTTCAAATCTGGGAATGGTTGATAAACCCTTGGTTTACCATGTTTTTAGGCTTAATTATGATTCATATATGTTATGAATTGCATGGAAATTAGGGTTTTATGCTGTAAAGTTACAGTAATTGAATATCTTGCTAACATGTTGTCATAATGCTAATCTACAAGGGTTTTTGACACATATTATGGCATTTTGGAACAAAAGGAAGACATCAAAGTGAGTTCAAGTCGCAAGAAAGCAAGATTTCAAGTGTGTGCCAGCTGAAAGAGGACGTTTTGGCGTCCATAAAGCATGTTTAAACGCAGAAAAGGAAGAAAAACACCATTGCCCCCTGGAGGGAACGTTTTGGCGCACAACAGCACGCCAAAACGTCCTGAAAACAACCAAAACCATTCGAAGAGCACGTTTTGGCGTGCTAATGGACGCCAAAACGTGTGAAGGAAGAAAATAATACACATCAAGAACGTTTTAGCGCGCTACAACACGCTAAAATGTCCATACACGGTCAAGCCAACTCCAGGAAAGATTTAATCAAGATACGCAATAGATTCCACAAAGATACAAGGAGGAAACACATCAACCTTGATTTGAAATAAGATATAAATCCAATGGGAAGATGTGATGAAGATACAACAAAGATTTGAAGCTCTAATTCGTCAAACAAATATCCAAGATATTACATGCAAAAAGGAAACAAAGATGAAATCAAATACAAATCTGATATGGATTCATTGGGAGATTTAATAATGGATACAACTCCTATGGTTATAAATAAGAAGCTTGGGAGCAGACCAACTCACTCATTCACCAATTCAGAAATTCATTCATCCTCATTCATACTCCAAGGAGGAATCCTGTTGCGGAGCGCTGGAACACTGAGGAACCAAGTTAACATCACACCAATGGAGGCTTGGGGTTCTCTTTTCTTTATTATTTCTTTTCAATTCAGTATGCTAGAGTAGTCTTTTATGTAGTTAAGGGTAGATGGAACCCAATTAAATCTTTATGTTTATGAATTAAATTGTCTCTGAATCCTGTTCTTTTTATAATTGAATAAATTATCTGTTTTTAATGCCTTCTATGAGTTTGTTCCTTATAGAATGATTTTGGGGAATTGTATGACAATAGGGATGTTGGTGCATGAACCTTGACTTAATAATTTATCATAATCCTTGTGATCTAGGAATAGACATAGGGTAATTATGCAATCTTGAAATTCTTGATCTTAATGCATGGTTTCTTGGGGAATAATTGGGGAACTAGAGTTCTTTCAAGATTACATAGATTTATGGTAACAAGGAATTGAGCCGTAATTAACTCAGATAGAATTGATTGGCAATATGTTAAGAAACGGATTCTTGGTCATTTAATTCATAACATATTAAGGATATTGGGGGAAGTCGAAACCTTAACTACGCTTGTTTTAAATCTTAATCAAACATCATCTTCATTCATCCTTTTAATTCTGAATTTTTATATTGCATGCTTTTACTTGTTTTTAATTTTAAGTTCTTCGAACCACAATTCTCTTCATCTAAATTCTCTCAAACCAAACCTTTGATTGTCCAACTAAAACGCAATTAGCGAACTAGTTCTTGAATTTTTTATCCTCGTGGGAACGATCTCGTACTCCGGTACTCTTTATTACTTTCACGATCGGTGCACTTGCCGAGTCGCAACAGCCAGATCGTGACAAGGCCATTTTTTGAGGAGCTATTTTTGGGGAAGTATTTCCCATATGATGCGATGGAGCGCAAGCAGGGAGAGTTCGAATGTCTTATACAGGGCTTGATGTCTATGGATGAGTATTTGGCTATATTTATTAAGTTAGCCAAGTTTGCTCATTTTCGTATGGCGATGCCGTCATAGGATTTTTTGGCTTCTAAATTCAGTAGAGGCCTCAGTGAAGAGATAGCAGATAGGATTATTGGAGTAGCATCTAGAGACTTCGGCACTTTGATTCAGCAGTCTCGTGACATTGAGGATGTTTATATGGTGAGCAAGGCCAAGAAGGCCAAAGTGTCTGAGGAGAGATGAGCGGGTACTTCTACTCATGGTAAAGATAGGAGATTTGATAGTAGGAACAAAGGCAAAGGTCTTCAAGCGAAGAAATCATATCAGCAGTTCAAGAGGACTATTACTCGGGCAGGCAGCTTTACTAGACCTTCGACTATTACAAAGTGTGTTGGTTGTAGGAAGATGTATATAGGACCCTATGCTATAGGGAAGATTGTTTGTTTCAAGTGTGGCAAGGAGGGGTACTTTGCCAGAGACTGTCTTACACTCGTTGCTAGTGCTGCGGTTGCTCAGGTTGCACCACTTCATATGATTCCTGTACAACCACCTGCACCTGCACCACCTACAGTGCCACCAGTTACTAGTATAGTTTATATCTTTGATCGTCAGCAGTCGGACCGAGCTCCGAACCTTGTTCGTAGTACTAACTCTATTGGTGATCATGATTTTGATGTATTATTTGATTCTAGGGCGACACATTCATTCATTGCGGGCCCAAATGTTGTGGGGTTAGATTTGCCCATTTATGAGCTTTCTCCACCTTTGCGGGTTACCACTGCCACTAGGGATAAGTGCGATACTTCATTCATCTATCGTGATGTGGCATTTCAGTTGGATGGCCGAGATTATTCGATGGACCTTATTTGTCTACCCATGGTCAACAAGATCATCTTGGGTATGGATTGGTTGGCAAGGAACTGCGTGATGATAGATTGTTGTGCCAAGAAAGTAGTAATGTCCCCGTGTGATTCTATTACCAGTTCTTCTCCTTATATATCAGTGTTTCAGGCTAGGAAGGAAGGAGCCTTTGGGTACCTTAATGGGAACGCCAACATCATCTTCATAATCCAGAATGATGTAATCAGCATGAAAAATGAATTTGTCCACTTTGACTAACAAATCTTCCACTTTTCCTTGTGGCTTGACAATTGATCTATGGCAAGTTGTTTGAAAACTGAGGAGGGTATCAGGTTGATGTTTTCTCCCAAATCACACAAGGCTTTGCCTTGGTAGCTATTCCCTATGACACAAGGGATGGTAAAACTCTCAGGGTCTTGTAACTTAGGTGGAAGTTTGCCCAAGTATTTGCTGCTTTCCTGTCTCAAAGCTACAGTCTCATATTCTTCCATACGTCTCTTTTTGGAGAGAACGTCTTTCATAAACTTGACATATATGGGCATTTGTTCCAAGGCTTCCACCAAAGGAATGTTTATATGAAGCTGCTTTAGGATGCTCAGGAATTTGCCAAATTGTTTATCATCTTGCTTCTACTTTGTTCTTTGAGGGAACAGAACTGTGACTGTTTTGCTCTTCTTTTGTGGGGGCTCTGCAAATTAAGTTGTTCTAGCTTGAGCTTGTTCTTGTTCATCAGGCACTGTTCATTCCTTGGGTCCTTGATTTTTTGAACTTGGACCAGCTGCACTCTCTTGTTGATGTTCAGGATGCAAAACTCTTGCTGGTGCTTTTGGTGAATTGACAAGCTCTCTCTCAGTTCTTTTGGAAGCTGCCTTGAAAGCATTTATGGATTAATTGGCAGTTCCTCCACTTCTCAATTACTTTTACCTTTTCTATTGAGGAAGTTGAAGGGACTTCAGTGTCCCCTGGTGCTCTGGTGCTGAGAGATGCAGCTATCTGACCCAAATGGGTCTCAATGTTTCTAACAATAGCATCATTTCTTGGGACATACTCTTTCACACAGTTTTCCAAGCAAATGATATGTTGTTCATCTCTAGGGAACAGAGCATTATTTGGTCTTCTGTTCTGATCTAATGCTCCATTGCTTCCATTGTTGTTGTTCCGTGGTTGTTGTTGATTATTGTATGGTTTTGTTGTATGTCACAATGAGGTTGAAGGGACTTCAGTATCCTCTAGAAATTTCCCTGGTGCTCTGGTGCTAAGATTTGCAACTATCTGACCCAAATGAGTCTCATTGTTTCTAACAACAACATCATTCCTTGTGATATACTCTTTCACATAGTTTTACAAGGAATTGATGCATTGTTCATCTCTAAGGAACGGAGCATTATTTGGTCTTCTTTTCTGATCAAATGCTCTATTGCTTCCATTGTTGTTGTTACGTGGTTGTTGTTGATTGTTGTATAGTCTTTGATTGGTGGGTGGTCTCCATTGAGGGTTGTGATTCTATAGCTTTGGTTGCTATTGCAACCTATATAGCTGTTTTCCTTGGGTTGATTGAAGTTGCTGCCCCCAAAATTTTCTACATAGCATACTGGTGCTGTCAAGAGACAGTCTGTTGAATCATGTTCACCACCACAGGTTGGGCAGGACTCAATTTCTGGAGTTGTGAATTGAGAGACATTGGCCTTGTACTGGTTTTTGTCAGCCTTCAAGCTCTTTAATTCATTCATCAGAGTTATCAACTGAGCTTCTATGGCAGTCTGTTTGTCTATATCCAGCATACCAGGCTTCCTGATTGAACTCATTCTTTCTAGATGCCATTGAAGACATCATTCCGCAGTGCTTTCTATAATTTCATAACGGGATTCAAGGGTTTCAAAGGTTCCTGTAAAAAAATAGCCTCCTGCAGCAAAGTCTATGCGAGATTGAGAAGTATGATCTATACCTTTGTAAAAAGTTTGGAGAACTCTCCATTTTTCTACCTCATGGTTAGGATATTTCCTGATTATGTCCATGTACCATTCCCATTTCATAGACATTTTCTCCATAAAATATTCTGAAACTTGATATTTCTGCTCTTACATCAGGTACACGGGTCATGGGAAGAAATCTTTCTATGAACTTGTTAGAAAGTTCCTCCCACGAATGTATAGATCCAGGGGTGTAAGAACCAGCACCGCTAAATTAGGAACTTAAACGATTTAATTATGAAAATAGGAAATAATTCCATAATTGACCTAGAATAATTATGAGAAGACCCAAATAATTATAGTAGGGGCTTAATAACGTTGAAAGTCGCTTTTCTGACGAAAAATGCATATATCGGTTCTGTTTCATGGTATAAATGCATACCGATGAAGTATCCCGATAAATTATAATAAGTACATGAATATTCCTAGATTAATAATTAAGTCAAGAATATCAAGTTTGAAGTCATAATAATGAGTATTGGTGTTAGAACTAATACCGGCAACGTGAAAATACGTACCGGCAAAGTGTTGCGAAAAATTATAATAAAAATATGACAAATCCTAAAAATATGGCTAGGTTCAGAATATGAAGTTTGAGATTAAAATGATTAACGGAGCTATTAGCGCTAATACCGACAGATTAAACTTAAGTGAACTATAAATACTAATTGGCACACTCTTCTAGGTCAGAATTTCACTCTTCCACGTGGGATTTTCTGGTGCATAGGCTGCCACCTTCTTCTTCATTCTTCAAGTTGGAGCTTTTCTCCATTTTCAAGCCCAAGACTCCATGAGGAAATCTTACAAAAGTATCATTAGAGCAGTCTCTTAATATTTGGGTATGTCTTTCCTTAGACCATAAGTTGTCACCTAGACTGTGTTCTAAAGGCATGTTTTGATTGTATACCTCGTCTGCCTGAAACATGGAGACTCATAGGTATATTTTTGGGCATGTCCTGAAAGAGCACAGGCCTAGGGTGATAAGCTGAAGGAATTCGTCAAATCTCTGTAAAGGATTAGGTTATCTGTAAACCAGAGAAATCAGGATGACATTTATAGGACTCGAGAATCTATGCATAGTAAAAGAGATCATGAGATGATCTGCCTTTAGAGTCAGTAAATTGAAGATTCCTTATTTCGAATAAAGCTTACCCTAAACCGCAAGGGTTGATACGTTTCGTTGCCCTAGGTTTAATGGGAAGGTAACCGAGACGAAAGGAAATACATACGGTAACTAAATATGTATAATAGGATGATTATGTCATTAACCTAACTAGCTTTGGGGTAACAAAGCATTTCTAGTGCTCTGTGTTATCATTAGATGGGTTGTGGGCTTGTTAGGCCCAAGCCCATTTATGTCAGTGGCTATGTTGGGGTTAATGGGTCACACACTAACACCTTATTTTCATGATGATATAGAATTAAAGGTATTGGGCCTAATAGTGGTTGTTAGCTCAAAAAGAAGTTTGGAAGCCCACCTAAAAGGGAAAAGGGCGCATGGATCATGTAATCGGCTTGAATGGTCCAAGACATTACTAATTAATTTAATTAGTTAAATTAATTATCAAATATTTAAATTTTGAATTTTGAATTTGAAATTTGAAATTTGAAATTTGAATTTTGAATTTGAAATTTGAAATTTGAATTTTGAATTTTGAATTTTGAATTTTGAATTTTGAATTTGAATTTTGAATTTTGAATTTTGAATTTAAATGTTTGAACGTTTGAATTTAAATGTTTGAATTCGAATTTTTAATTGGCTATGAAAAGTTGTTTCATAACAAAAGGATAAGATAAGATCTTGTTGGAACAAATCCCTAGTATCAAGAGGAGATCTTTGATCACATCCAAGGCTGAATTTGGGGCGTCACTTTGGTTGTGTGAGTGTCATCTTGTCAACCAAATAAGCTCCAAATCAGATTTGGTTTGTTGAGAGAATCAGTGAGGTAGTTGGTTCAAATTTGAATGCAACTACACAACGTATCTGGACTGTTTTTGGGGCTGAATTGGGCGCACCATATGGCTTGCCATATGATGTTTGTTAAGTCAGATTTTTGTTAAGATATTGACTTGATATCATGAGGATATCATAGGAGGTTGTTGGCAAGATTTGATTTTGCAACAACTCCATTTTCCTCTTTATTGTGCGCTACTTATGGTCAGATTTTTAGAGAAAAATCTGATCCAATGTTGATAGTTCTCTCATCTCTTTTGGTCATCCTTTTGTTAGGTTTTTCTTAAGAGGTTTTGAAAAATAACCTAGCCATATATCATCAAATCCATGCGCCACTTTTGTGGAGTTTTAAGCTGAAAATTTAACTCATCTAAACACTTTAACCTAGCCTCCTTCTTCACACATTGGACGCCTAGCAAGTTTTTGTGGTGATCAATTGGTGGCTTTTCAAGAAGAGTTCTTGCATCTTGACGTGGGTGGTGTGGATCAACGTTAGAGGGTTTGAACCCTTCAAACCTTACACTGATCTCCTTGGTGTTTGAATCACAAATGAAGGTAACATCATGTTGTCTTAAAGCATGAGTCTTGATCGCATGTGTGATTCCGCATGAAAAATTTTGTTCTTCCCTCTCACATGCTTCGGCCTTCAAGGCCAATTTGACTTTCATATTCTGCCATAAATATCTTGAAAATTATTAAGATCTGTGTATGGATCTTCTGTTGGAAGTCCATTAAAAACTCTAGCGGACATAATATTGAACATGATAGGTTTAAGCTCAAAGTTGAGAGCTTCTATTGGAGGGAAAACTACTGCTCTTTCTAGTCAGTTCCTTGAAGGAGGACCCAATGCTCTAAAATTTTGTTCAGGAGGAATTTCTTTATTATTATGACTAACGTGATCAGCCATCTCTGGTTCTGAGTTATTTCTCCTTAAATCTCTTCTTCTTCTATGAAAAGTGCATTCAGGTTCAGGATCAAAGAGAAAGAAAAGTACCTCAGTATCAGAATAAGAATCAGTTTCAAGTTCTTCACTCATAAACCATGACACATAAACAAAGTTAACAACAGTTTAACAAATAAAGAAAGAATAAAGAATAATATTAACAAAGTGCAAAGTAGAATAGTTTCAAAAGCAAAATTTAGTGTAAACTTGTTGGGTACTAGGTGCTTTGTAGGACGTTCGCTTACTTAATCTATAAAGAGAAAACTCATTCGTTCTCAAGATATTGACCCTAGTCGCGCAAGTGCACGCATCAAGTAATAAATGGGATTATTTAGAGTTATTATCCTTGTGGGAACAATAATCTAGGTACTAATAATCCCACTTATTATTGATGTCTGCACTTGCATGACTAGGGTCAATATCTTGAGAACAAATGAGTTTTCTCTTGATAGACTAAGTAAGGGAACATCCTACCAAGCACTTAGCACCCAACATAGCCCACCGTCTTTTCTGTAGCGAAGGTGACCCATTTGCGAGCCACCAGAGTTCTGACCACCCAAGAGGGCTACAGATCCACATCATTCCCCAAATCAATGTACCTTTCGAGGTACAGAGTAATCACATGGTCAAGCTCTATTATGTTATGACTATTGTACTTGAGACATGATCTTGCTTTGATGTTCCATTTGGTGAGCATGGGGGTTGTCCATGCCACAGTGGCATAAGTTATGTTTGATTCAGACTTGAGTTGTATATTGTATCAGGATATTGTCCGATCTACGTGTAGTAGTTTCGTGACTTGATACATTATCTATATTATGAGATTATTCAGTGTAGTTTTTATTGCAATTTACATACAAACGTTATTTTGAAAATGAATAAGTAAATCCACTTGGTTAATATAATATGTTTCATAATTGGAAAAATTTAGCTTCCGCATTTATTGAGCTGTGTTATTACCATTTTATGTTTAATACATCATGTGCACACACGAGGCCATAATTGGAAAAAGTTAGCTTCCGCGTTTATTGAGTTGCGTTATTACCATTTTATGTTTAATACACCGGGTGCACACGAGGTGTTACACCTTGCCTAACGAGTCCAGGATGCAATGATACTCCCCATAGTAGTTGACTTGGCTCCCCCTCCCACGTAGTTGGAGCTTATCCTAATTATAAATAAATACACCGGGTGCACACATGGTGTTACACCTTGCCTAACGAGACCAGGCTACAGTGATACTCTCCATAGTAATTGACTTAGCTCCCCCTCCCACGTAGTTGGAGCTTATCCTAATTATAAATAAATACCTCTTTCATGATAGCACTGCCATCTTGGTGCTACCTACCAGACATCCCAATATAAGATACGAAAATGTCATACGTTGGGATATCCTCCCCCTTACCTTTCCTACACTGCAAACGTTGTATCACTGACAGCAGCTGCAAAGTGCCTTGACCAACAAGGCCGGGCTGCAATGACACTCCTCATAATAGTTGACTTGGCTCCCCCTCCCACGTAGTTGGAGCTTATCCTATTTTTAACTGATACTTTTTAAATTCTACTTAATTTTTTTTTTGTGAGCAATTCTACTTAATTTATTTACACTTTTTATATCTTAACAGAATTTTAAAATACTTATGTAATACAAGAAATACTTGTTAACTATAACTTATTATCGACATTTGTGATTATTTGAAGATCATGACTGGATTTTTTATTTTTTATTTTACATTTTAAAATATTGATGTGTCTATTTCTAAATTTCGTTAGAACAAATTTTAGTTTACTCTTAATTTTGTTAAAATTCTAAAAAGACAAATTGTCATATTATTTCAGCTCACATTCTAAATGAGTAATGTTCTCAGTTATTGTATTTATGCTTCCAGAATTTTTACTACTCTTAATTTAGTTACATCACATAGTACTTTTTCTATTTGAAATGTTTTGTTATAGGAAAATAATTACCTCATGTTGCATTAGATAATTATTTCATACAACAGAGATAAAGTAATGGGGTCCATTATTTTTCTTTTTTCTTTTTTTTTTAAATAATGGATCCCATTATTTTGTCTCTGTTGCATGAGATAAGCAACATGAGATAAATAGATCTCTTTGTTATATAGTGTTTATTTTAACATGAAGATTTTTCTCTATAACTATTTTACTCTAACTTGCACCAAAGCTCAGCTCTACATTCCTTATAATCAATAGACTATCCATAACACCCACCGTGAACAACAAAAACAACTTTGGGAATTATCATAATGTAATGGTAGTTATCATCTTCCCATTTGTGGATAAGAAATAAGAAAAAGTGTGTATCATTTTAAAGGATATAAAGTTATGTCATTTTAAGTGAGAGAAAGATATAGATAAAGGAAGAGAGAGAGTGTTAGATCTCACCTCTTTGTGAGAGTGAAATTACACAAGTTGTGTCATTTAAAAGGACAAACACTTTACCCTAAGAAATTAGGCAAAAAGACCAAATTGCCAAGATTTGGTATAATAAAAATAAATATGTCACAATTCGATTTTATTTTTGTTATTTTGCCACGTCGAAGTCTCATTGACATTACCAGCGAGATTTTTTTTTGCCATGTGGACCAATGAGGCAATTTGTAATATTCGGCCACTTGCAGGATTAATGATTGTCTCCATAAATTAACACAAGTTTTTTCAACGTGCTTTGTCCTTACTCACGCATTTACTGAGAAACTTTACAAGTGGTCACTCATCCCAGAATTGCTTCTAATCAAGCACGCTTAACTATGAAATTCTTCAGTTATAGGTCATCGAAAAGTAGATGCATCTTGTTAGTATATGTAGTATATATTAATTCTTTTAAGTCATCCTCAACTATAAAGTCTCATACCTGCACAGTCTCTGAATCCCTCTCATTCGGGTGTTAATTCGATTCATTCATGTATTCCTCCCATTGGAAACTTGTCAGGAGCCTACTGTCATAACCCTTCTACCTTAGCGGGTCTGGACTTCAGGCACTGGGATTTTTAATTGGTAGTATAGTCCAACCCATATATCAAAGGACTATCTATTTCTCACCATCATCAACACCCGGAATGTTACACAATTCCACTAGCACAATTTGCATGACCGATCATGCTGGTCCCACCTAGCCTATAAGACACCCTTCCCTCCTCATTTTTTCCCACCTTCATTTTCAACCTTTTCTTTCTCTCTCTAAAAAATATTCTCTCTCAAGCGTTAATTTAAATAAGTTCCTAACTTTTCCCTATTTAAATATTTTAGCGTAGTGATATTGATAGGTTAAATAGGTTAGCGGTAGAGTAGTGACATGAATAAGGAAAGTAGGTTTAATAATGTAGTGGCATTAATAAGTTAACAATAGTTTAGTAATTAGTAGGTTAGGGTAATTTCTATGAGGTCATAGATTCAAACCTTAGTGTCATCATTATATTAAAAACAAGTAATTTGTACATTTTGCAGTGTAGTGTAAGTAATTAATTGATTATAATTAATATTTCTATAATCAATTAGTATATGATTAAATAATTAGTATAATTAATAGGTGGTACATAATAAATAATCATTTATTTAAATAAATGATAATTATATTAATTAAACCAACACTTATTTATTGTTGTGAATTTGGGACAAGATACCTCATCCTAGTTCCCTTTAGCCCAATTTCGAGTAGCAAGATTTTGATCGTAATCGCATCAGTTCTAGCCCCATTGACCGTAGTGTCCTCATATTGCAAAACTTAGAGGTGGCAAAATGTTGGAAGTTGTTCCTCCTTTAATGCTTGGCTCAAGTACTAAGAGGTTGGAACTCTCCATTTTTGGTGCAAGGCTCAAGGGTCATATCCTTTGAGTAGTTCAACATCTCTCCATAAATGAAGGTGCAAGGCTCAAGGGACACATCTTTTGAGTGGTTCAATGTCTAGAATCATCTCCCTCCCCTATATAAGCTTGTAGTGTGTGAGGTTGAGAGATATGAGAAAAATGATGAAATGAGAAAAAGAATCTGAATACCTCTAGAGAGAAGTTTGAGTGAGACCTCTTTAGGGAAGTTTGATATTACCCCCATACTTGTTGAAGTTTTGATTGTACCTCTAGTGAAAGGCTAGGGATGTTTGATTGTTGTAACCCATTATTCTTATAGTGGAAGTTTGATTCTGGACTAGTGTCCCGTGGGTTTTTACTTCTTCGTATTAGAGAAGGTTTTCCCACGTTAAACAAATTAACTATGTTCTTCTCCATCTCTCTCCTCTTGCATTTTACTGTTTCGCTTCTGCAATTGACTTGAGGGTCCGACTTGACCAAACAGTGGTATCAGTGCCCGGGTTCGACGGGTTTTGGAAAGAGACAAGATGGAGACTAGTGGCATAACCCATGATAGAGATATGTTCAACCTGACCGCGGACAACTTTACTTATTGAAGACCAATGATGGAAGATCATCTCTACTGCAAAGATTTACATGAGCCCATTATCCTTCATGAAAGACCGGCAGGAAAAACCGATAAGGAGTGGGAGATCCTGAGTCGTAAGACGGTAGCTACAATCAGAAAATACATAGACAAAAGCCTCTTTGAGCACGTGTCCGAGTTCACGATCGCGTACGAATTATGGAACAAATTGGAGTCCATGATTCAAAATAAGACTCCCAGGAACAAAGCACACCTGGTTCGCCGACTTATGAAGATGGAATACAAGGACGACATGAGCATGATTGAACACCTTAACACCTACAAAGGAATTGTGAATCAGTTGTCAAAAGTCGAGATAAAAATTGATGACGAGATACAGGCTTTGCTGCTGTTGAGCTCGCTGCCAGAAAGTTGAGATACTCTGATGGTGACTTTGAGTATTTCGGCTCCAGAAGGAAAATTGAAGATGAATGTCGTGACAGATAGCCTCTTGAATGAAGTGTCTAGGAGAAGGGAACAAGGTGTAACTAGCACATCTGAGGCAAACGTGACCGAGAATAGAGGAAGGTCTGACGCCCGGGGTCGTGATAGACGTGATAAGTCCAGAGGGCGGTATAGGCCAAAATATGAGATGAATTGCTTCTATTGTGGAAAGCCCGGTCACAAGAAGACGGACTGCAGGACTCTATAGAATGATGAGAATAATGGCTCTATGAAGCCAGATCAGATTATTCCCAAGAAGAGGGAAGACAATAGCACCACTGCGGTGGTTTCCAACTCGAATGCCGAGATATTTCTCCTCGGCGAAGACAATTACTTGAATGTCGCATATGAAGACTGCACATGGATTGTTGACTCTGGTGCCTCCTTCCACGTTACTCCACACAAAGGATTTTTCTCCTCTTACCGAGGAGGTAATTTTAGAGTCGTGAAGATGGGAAATCAAGTGACCAGCAAGATTGTTGGTGTCACTGATGTAACTCTGACCACGGGTGTCGGATGCCGACTTGTGTTGAAAGATGTAAGGCATGTTCCTGACATGCGATTGATCCTAATCTCGGTAGGCAAGCTTGATGATGTCAGATTAGTAAACTACTTCAGTAGTGGTAGATGGAAGCTGACCAAGGGAAACTTGGTTATTACTCGAGGTAAGAAGGAAGGCTCCTTGTATGTGATGCAAGGAAAGATAAATAGCGGAGAAGCTAATTCTGTCCGAGATGGACATAGCTTGGAACTATGGCATAAGAGCCTCGGCCATATGAGTGTGAAAAGGCTCCAAATCCTTAACAAGAAGGGATTATTGACCGGGTTGAAAGGGCAAGCATTGGAAAGTTGCACGCACTGCCTAGCTGGAAAGTAGCATCGGGTTTCTTTCGTGAAACCGGATCAACCTAGAAGACGCGGGTACATTCTTAACCTCGTTCATACTGATGTTTGCTCTATGTCAGAGAGATCCCTTGGAGGAGCTCAATATTTTGTTTCTTTTACTAATGACCACTCTCTCAAAGTGTGGGTATATTTATTGAAAACTAAAGACCAGGTACTCCAATCCTTTAAAGAATTTCATGTTATGGTGGAAAAGGAGACTGGAAAGAAATTAAAGGTGGTTCGATCTGACAACGGTGGTGAGTACCGCGGCCCATTTGATGCATATTGTAGAGCCGCTAAGATCCGACTTGAGAAGATGCCCCCCAAAACTCCTCAGCTGAATGGACTTGCTGAAAGAATGAACCGGGCTATTGAAGAGAAGGTCCGAAGTATGTTGTCCAATGCCGGATTGCCGAAATCATTATGGGGAGAAGCCGTCAGAACTGCTTTTGACTTGATCAACCTCTCACCATCACGGCCACTTGAAGGAAAAATTCCAGAAGAAGTCTGGACAGGTCGGAAAGCGGCCTATGATCACCTGAAGGTGTTTGGATGCCGAGCTTTTGTGCATATCCCTAAAGATGAAAGGGCGAAGCTTGATGCAAAGATAAATGAATGTATGTATCTCGGTTCACCAAAATCCGAGTTTGGATTTTGACTTTGGGATCCAATCAACAAGAAGATAGTGAGAAGTTGAGATCTGATCTTTCATGAAAATGAGACCATTCATGACATCTCGAAGCCCAAAGTCTGGGTTTCTGTCAGACGTGAAGAACCCATCCCTTCTGTTCGAACTAAAGTAGGGGGAGAAAATCAAGAGAATGAAGAAAATGATGACCAGCAACAAGCTGATGATGACCAAGATACTGAGGTCCGAGTTGATGATGAGATCTGGTATGAGAATGATGAACCGGGTTCTCAAGTTGAAGAACAGCCGAGATATCCAACTCGAGAAAGAAGACCCTCTACAACGTACCCACCTGATGAATACACTGTTGTTACTGAAGACGGTGAGCCTCAGAGTTATGATGTGGCAATGACTAGCTCAGACAAAGAAGAATGGGAAAAGGCGATGCAAGACGAGATGAAGTCTCTACACAAAAATTAGACTTATGAGCTGACCGAGTTTCCTGAAGGAAGACGAGCTCTAAAAAACAAGTGGGTTTGCAAAATCAAGAATGAAGAGAATGGCTAGAAGCCTAGATACAAAGCCCGGATTGTAGTGAACGGCTGCAATCACAAGAAGGGAGTAGACTTTGAGGAGATTTTTTCTCCTATGGTGAAAATGACCTCGGTCCGGACCGTGTTAGCCATGACAGCTTCGATGGACCTCGAGGTAGAACATATGGACGTGAAGATGGCATTTCTTCACGGTGATTTAGAAGAAGAAATATATATGGAGCAACCTGAAGGGTTCTAAGCTCCAGGACAAGAAGAGATAGTATGTCATGTGAAGAAGAGCTTATACGACTTGAAGCAAGCACCTCGGCAGTGGTACAAGAAATTTGAATCCTTAATGACTAATCACAAGTTTGTGAAGACTGAGGCCGACCACTGCGTATTTGTGAAGAGGTATAAGGATGGAGATTTTCTGATTCTATTACGATATGTTGATGACATGCTTATTGTGGGGGAAAACAAATCGAGGATAGCCGCCCTAAAGAAGGCGTTGATCTCATCTTTCACAATGAAGGACCTCGGCCCTGCAAAGCAGATTCTCGAAATCAAGATTATCCGAGATAGACAAAAGAAGCTACTGTGGCTGAGTCAAGAGAAGTATATTGAGAAGATTTTGAAGAGATTCAGTATGGACAAAGCCAAAATAGTGAGCACCCCCTAGTCGGACACATAAAGCTAAACCAGAAGCAATGTCCAAGATCTGAAAAAGACAAAGAAGAGATGTTGAAGTTCCCATACCAACCTGTCGTCGGAAGCTTGATGTATGCAATGGTTTGACTAGACCCGACTTGGCATATGATGTTGGGATGGCGAGCTGGTATTTGTTAAACCCCGGTAAAGAGCACTGGGAAGCAGTGAAGTAGATCTTCAAGTACCTTAGAGGTACGACCAACTTATGCCTCCGATTTGGAGAAGGCAAAGCCGAGTTGCAAGGCTACTCGGATGCTGATTTAAGGGGAGATGTCGACTCGAGGAAGTCGACGACTAGATATCTGATGACTTTTGCAGGAGGAGCTATCTCCTGGCAATCAAGACTTAAGAAGTGTGTTGCACTATCGACAACCGAGGCTGAGTACATTGCCGCGACTGAGGCAAGCAAAGAGATGTTGTGGATGAAGAAGTTCCTCATGGAACTCGGCCATGATCAAGACAAGTATGAGCTAGGTTGTGACAATCAAAGTGCAATCTATCTTGCGAAGAATTTGACCTATCACTCCCGAACTAAGCACATTGATGTGAGGTATCACTGGATCCAGGATATAGTGGAAGGTGGAGAGCATGAACTTGTTAAAGTGCACACTGACCAAAATTAGTCCGATATGATGACAAAACCAGTACCAACAAAAAAATTTGAAGACTGTTGTGAAGGTGTCAGAATGATGCTTATCCCGACGCATTGAAGTCGGAAGGGGAAGATTTGTTAGAAGTTGTTCCTCCTTTAATGCTTGGCTCAAGTACCAAGAAGTTGGAACTCTCCATTTTTGGTGCAAGGCTCAAGGGTCATAACCTTTAAGTGGTTCAATATCTCTCCATAAATGAAGGTGCAAGGCTCAAGGGATACATCTTTTGAGTGGTTCAATATCTAGAATCATCTCCCTCCCCTATATAAGCTTGTAGTGTGTGAGGTTGAGAGATATAAGAAAAATGATGAGATGAGAAAAAGAATTTGAATACCTCTAGAGAGAAGTTTGAGTGAGACCTCTTTAGGGAAGTTTGATATTACCACCATACTTGGTGAAGATTTGATTATACCTCTAGTGAAAGGCTAGGGATGTTTGATTGTTGTAACCCATTATTCTTATAGTGAAAGTTTGATTCTGAACTAGTGTCTCGTGAGTTTTTACTTCTTCGCATTGGAGAAGGTTTTTCCACATTAAACAAATTGATTGTGTTCTTTTCTATCTCTCTCCTCTTGCATTTTACTGTTTCGCTTTCGCAATTGACTTGAGGGTCTGACTTGATCCAACACACAATGTGTAGACGGGTCGGGTTCGTGTTGTGTCAAGTCTGACCAGCAGGTCACACTGTCCAACTTGTACATGACTCGTTTTTATTCGCAGGTCAAAAATTAAAATCCATACACGACCCACTGTAGGTCACGGGTCACACGGTTGACCTGCAAAAATTGATAATTTGATTTTTTTTTCTAAAATAATAAAAGGAAAAAATGAATAAAATACGAGAGTTAACCCGTGACCCACAATGGGCTATGCAAAAATCACCAAAATTTAAACTTTTTTATTTTATTTTTTGGTAAAAAAAATTTATTGGTTGACATGCGGGTCACACTAGTCAACCCGTGATATAACATGGCACTAATTCGTGTCATTTACCTAAACCCAACATGACCCGTTTTTATAATATTTCACTTAGATTGATGTTTTTGAAAAATGTTATTAAAGGACATTATCCATTTTGAGATTTGTTTATAATTTATGATTTTTCTAAGCCTTTCTTCAAGTCTCTTTCAAAATTGTCTAACCTTAATGTCTCACATACCTCAAGCTTATATACGAGAGAAGGGAAAATTTTAGAATATGAAAATGGGGACTAGGTTTTCTTGAGCCCCAAAAAAGACAACATTGGGCCTTTCAATTAACTTAACCGGTAAAGACTCATATTCTCCACTCACTTAACTCTCTATTAATTTTTAGCCACAGTGTCTTATAAAATTTATTATGTATAAATCAATAATTTCTTTTCAGTTCCAGGTATTTTTCTATACCCATTGTTTCTACCGCGGTACCCGCAGTATCAGCAGTTTTCGTTGAAATTGACCAAATTTCAATAATTAATATTTTCTAATAATTATCAAACCTTAAATATTAAATTATTAAATAATTCTTAAAATCACAATTTATTTCTTTTAAGTTTTCAGATAATCTCGCTAGTACATCTTTTTATCCCGAAACATGTTCCATTTACACTTTTCCTCGAAAAGTGATTTAATTTAAATAATTATAAATTCTCTCTAATTATCCTCTTTGAATTGTGGAATAATTTTCTAAAATCATAATTTATTATTAAATTATTAAAATTCTAATTTACGATGCGGGTTCTTACACTGTCATCATATACAACATTCAAAAAAATATCTTCTCCGATAAGGAATATCTCGGCATTAGTATTGGCAACCACCGCAATGATGCTCTTGTCTTCTTTCTTCTTCGGAATAACTTGATCCTACTTCATACTGCTGTTCTTCTCATCCTTTTGCAGAGTCTGACAGTCAGTCTTCTTATGCTCGGGCTTCCCACAGTAGAAGCATTTCAATTCGAATTTTGGCCTAGACCGTCATCTGGACTTATCACGTTCATGACGACCCCGACTTTTACTATGACCCCGGGAGTCAGAGGTTCCTCTATTCTCAGCCACATTTTCCTCAGATGTGCTGGTCACATCTCGTTCTCTTCTCCTTGCTTCTTCATTCAGTAGGCTATCAGTTACGACATCCATTGTCAACTATCCATCAGGAGTCGAGTTGCTCAATGTAACCGCCAGAGTATCGCAGCTTTCTAGCAGCGAGCTCAACAGTAGTAGAGCTTGCATCTCGTCATCAATCTTCATTTTGGCCTTTGACAATTCATTCACAATTCCTTTGTAGGTGTTGAGGTGCTCAATTATACTCATGTCGTCCTTGTATTTGAGCTTCACAAGTCTGTGAACCAGGAGTGCCTTGTTCCTAGGAGTATGCTTCTGAATCATCGACTTCAACTTCGTCCACAACTCGTAAGCATTCGTGAACTTGGACACATACTCAAATAGGCTTTTATCAATGTTTTTCCTGATCATGGCCACCGTCTTTCGATTCTAAACTTCCCATTCCCTCTCGTTCGTTCCTTTTGGCCTCATCTCATTGAGGATAAGCTCATACAAGTCTTTGTAGTAGAGGTGATCTTCCATCAACGGGCTTTAGTATGTGAAATTGTCTGCAGTCAGCTTGAACATATCTATATTATGAGCAGAGCCACTGGGCTACATCTCGTCTCCTCATAACCCTTCGAACTCGGGCTCTGATACCACTGTTGGGAACTCGGTTGCCTCAAGCCGGTGCAGAAGTGTTTGCATGTCAAACGTCGAGCTCGAAGCTCGGCACAATCAGAGATCGTTCTGAGTCACCAGATCGGCTAGCGCAGCGAAAAAATAAAAAAGCAAGAGGAGAGAGACAGAGAAAAACACAGTAATCTTTTAACATGGGAAAATCTTCCTCGACGTGAAGAAGTAAAAATCCACGAGACACTAGTCCAGAATCAAATGTCCACTATGAAATAATGGGTACAAGAGATCAAACTTCACCAACAAGTGGTGGTACACTCAAACCTCAACTTCAATGGTAGTATTCACTCTAACTTCCCTATAGAGGTCTAACACTCAAGCTTCTACCTAGAGGTGCTCTCAAATTCTAGGCTCTACGTCTTTCTTCAAGTTTCTTTCAAAATTGTCTAACCCTAACCTCTCACATATCTCAAGCTTATATGGGAAAGGATAAAAAGTTCTAGAATATGAAAGTGGGGACTAGGGTTTCTTGAACCCCACAAAAAACAACATTAGGCCTTGGGTAGCTTTGAAGGAGGAATGGCCCAATAGATTTCATAACTATATTTTCTTGACAAAGTGCTAGTTTTGAGATGAATTAATATAAACAATTATTTGAGAATTTCTCATATTTTTTGTTTGATCTAAATATTGATTTCATATATCACCATCATGCTGTTATAGTTTTCATTATTTGTTCACTAAGTTGCTTCGTAAGTCACTCCAATCACGATTATGTATTTTTGTAGATAAAGCTAAAAAGTTAACTTCTAATTTCACTTTTATGGTTTGATCGAGGGAGTCTATTTGTCTATCACTAGTGAGCCCAACATATTGTGTGTCTGAGTAAGATTTACATTTTAATTTATTTGGAAGACTTATATACTATTGATTTAAGGGTCAATCATTCTGCAGCAGCGAAAGACAAAACCACGGACACATGTTCACCAAGATCCGCCGACGGATCCTAAAAAATTGTGTATGCGACAGATAAAGTTTTTCTGCTGCAAAAACAAAAATACTTTGGCCTTAATTTAAAGTTTCTCCATTATTTTAACAAGATTAATTGTAATTTTCATAAACTCCTGACTTTTTCTTATTTGTCGTGTTGCCTACATCACTTTTCCTTTCTCAACTTCCTTATTTTTCTTTAACGGTCCAATATTCATATTCATGCATCTCTTTTCCTTCTTATAATTTTGTGTATGCGTTACTTTTTTAAAGTTTTCATCATGCAGACTTTCTTGCATTCGTTTACACCAACTACTATTCCAGTCAAGCATTTATCGTCTTTTATTTGTCTTTTATTAGCACTACCTTCTAGACCAACCTTTTGATCATATTTCTGTTGGATATATTAATAGTATAATCAATAATAGTATGTTCACATATAAGCTCAATAGGTGAAAGCATGGTTATTTGGGTCCATATGGGCTGGAGCCCAATAGCTTGTATTATATCTAGGGTTTCCTAAGCTGGAGGTAACACTGTTGAGCATTCCAAACTTGATGTCTCTTGGTGTAATACTTTAAGCACCTCTGAACCCTTCTCTCTCAACCTCATAATCTCCAACAATCTTAAAGTATTAGCTTCGGGTGTCGGATTTGAGCGAGTAAGGTGTCTATTCGAAGATCTCAACGAGAGGAACTCATATTTTAAATCACTTTCGTGATTCGACGGAAGGATTTTCCAAGATCTGAGTTTGAAGATACTACAGCCGCAACCTTTCGGTCCAGATCCCGGAAATTTTAGCCAATTTCAGAAAGTGAAACCTATTGGTCTTTGTTCTACTCGTCGAGATGATCATTTTGAGTGGTCATTCGCCTCAAACGGAGATCGGACGAAGGAAATATGACTGTTTGAAGTTATAGGTACACTTTTATGCTAAAAAGAATATTCCTGCAAAAAGGAATATTCCGAGAGAATATTATGTTTGTTGAGGAATATTCTGTATGGGACATTTTAAAAATCAGAAAATGTTCCAGTGAGTTTCTAGCCATAGGGGTAGTTCATCTTAAGGTTTTTGGGCACTCCGAATCTGTTTTAGGAGTCTGTTTTGGCAAATTCCAAGTCTATAGAGCAGTTGATGAAAGTTGGAGCTTTTGCTTTAATTTGCGAAGTCTGAGAGAGCTACAAGGTGCACTCTTTCTAACTCTTAGCTCTGATTAAAATGCCTAAAAATAATTCCTATGATATTATGAAATGAAATCATTTGATGTTATTGAATTTTATGGTTGGAAATTACATGTTCAATTTGGCATGGAAGAACATGAAATATTCCATAATATATTAAATGATCTTGCATTTACCATTGAAAATTGTGGATTAATATCAATGGAACAAAGATGAATAATTTTGTAGGGATTGCTTGCTAAATTCTCTAAATATTCATCTCGCTATGACTTGTAGTGAATATAAGACGATGAAAAAAGATATGAAATCATGTTGTAAATAGTAATTATGTAGTCATTTATTAGTAATTATGTAGTCATTTATTGCTGTTGTAAATAGTAATTATGTAGTCATTTATTAGTAATTATGTAGTCATTTATTTGTATTTATTTAGTCCGTTAACTTGTATATTGGGCTAAGCCCATTAGGTCAAAATTAGGTCAAGAAGTCTCTATAAATAGAGACCCCTATGTACAGATTCGAATACGATTCAATAATATTTCAAATACCCTTTTATTTCAAGTTGGTATCGGAGCTCTCGATCCTGAGGGCTCTGCTTCCGCGCCTATTGTCTTTAGAACAAGAACATTTTTATTCTTTTTGTCTCTCGCTGCCATCAGCCGCCACCGGATTTTTTTCGGGGACCTCTTGGACCGAGAAGATCTCTGTTATACTGGATCTGTGCTCCTCTCTTTGATCGGACATCGTTTGGTATTTATTTGTGATTTTTTGGCTTCTTGGAGCTTTTCTTCGACCATTTTCTGTGCAGTATGGCCTCTTCTCAAAGGAGTTCTTTTTCAAAATTTTATGATGGTACCTCTTCTAGACCTAAGAGAGATGATCGATGGTGTTCTTATTGTAAAAGAACAGGTCATATCAAGGATTTATGCTTTCGCCTTTATGGAAAGCAATCTGTCTTAGAAAAGATGGCAAAGTTGTGTGGTCAAGCGCATTTTACTTCCTCTGAAATAACTCCTACACCTAATAAGACCCAACCTGCATTTCGTCCAGATGAGTTGGAACGGCTCCGAACCATTCTTGATTCTATGAGTAAGCCATCTGATACTAGTGCTTTGACTATGACTGGTATGAGCTCCAAAACTTATTCTTTCATTTCTTCATGTAATGATTTTAAACATTCTTGGGTTGTTGATTCTGGTGCTACTGATCATATGGCTTGTTGTGCTGACTCTTTTACCTCTTATCATCCTACCATTGGAACTCATACAATAGCCGTAGCTGATGGCTCTCATACATCAGTTGCGGGTTCTGGTGACATAAACTTACAGCAGTCCTTACATATTAAGGATGTTCTTCATGTTCCTAAACTCTCCACGAATCTTCTTTCTATTCATAAAATTACAAAAGATTTGAATTGTACTGTAACCTTCTATCCTACCCATTGTGTTTTTCAGGATCTCGCCACGGGGAAGACGATTGGTAGTGCTAAAGAGCAAGGTGGGCTGTACTATCTGGTGTCACAATCTCCTGCAAATAAAGTAACAAATCACATCTTGATGTCTCATGGTCAATCAACTGCTGATTCTTTGATTTGGCTTCATCATAAGCGCTTAGGTCATCCTCCATTTAGTTTACTCAAATCTTTATTTCCGTCATTGTTTTTATCTAAATCTGTTGAGTCTTTTCATTGTGATGTTTGTGAATTTGCTAAGAATCATCGTGTGTCTTTTCCTTCTACTATTACTAAGAGTGTTGAACCTTTTGATCTTATTCATTCTGATGTTTGGGGTCCCTCTAAAGTCCCTCATGGTTCTGGAAATAGATGGTTTGTTTCTTTTATTGATGATTGCACTCGTGTAACTTGGGTGTACTTAATGCATGAAAAGTCTGAGGTACCACAACTGTTCTTTCAATTTTATAAAATGATTGAGACCCAGTTTGGTAAAAAACCCAAGAGACTAAGAACAGATAATGGTACTGAATATGTTAATCATAGCTTTTCCCAATTTATAAGAAATAACGGTATGATTCATGAACTTACTTGTGTTGACACCCCCCAACAGAATGGGGTTGCTGAAAGAAAAAATCGTCACCTTATTGAAGTGGCTCGTGCATTAATGTTTCAGACACATGTACCCAAATACTATTGGGAAGATGCTATTCTTACTGCAGCATTCTTGATCAACCGTTTACCCACTCGGGTACTTGACCATGTAAGTCCTATTCACTCTATGACTTCTTTTTTCCCTTCTATTCCAACTATGATGAGTCTTCCTCCACGAGTGTTTGGGTGTGTTGCTTTTGTTCATGTTCATAAACATCATCGCAGTAAGTTGGACCCTAGGGCTATTAGATGTGTTTTTCTTGGTTATGTTCCTGATAAGAAGGGCTACAAGTGCTATCACCCTGGTAGTAGGAAATTTTTTGTTTCTATGGATGTTACATTTCAAGAATCTGAGTCCTTTTTCCAAGGTCCTCATCTTCAGGGGGAGAATCCTTCACCAGAAATCTCATCACCTCCCTTCTTTGAGTTTGAATCATCAGTGTCTACTCCTTTACCTATGTCAGTGTATCCTCCATCTGGTCCTATTCCTCCTGTGTCTGTTTCTCCTTTGTCTGTTCCTCCTGTGTCTGATCCTCTTGTGAGTAATCCTCCTGTGACTGATTCTCCTGTGATTGATACATCAAGTACACCAGAGATACGAAATATTATGACACCTGAAAGAAGGAAACAACCCACATTGTCTCAGCAGCAACCTCAATCGTCTGAACCACTGGTAAGTCCTGAATCTCATATTTCTGATCATGATGTTAATACTTCTGATGACTTACCCATTACTACTGATTCTGATGATTTACCCATTGCTCTTAGAAAAGGAAAAAGAGCTTATCCCAAGAAATCTTGTCCCTCATGTCCCTCTTGTACTCAATACCCTATCTCCCAGTTTGTTTCCTCTGCTAATCTTTCTGTGCAGCACAAAAGCTTTGTTTCAGCACTAGACTCTATTGCAATCCCAAAATCAGTACAAGAAGCCTTGAAAGATAGGAATTGGGCTCAAGCCATGCAAGAGGAGATGAATACATTGGAGAAAAATAAAACATGGGAGGTTATTGATAGACCTACTGGAAAGAAAGCAGTAGGGTGCAGATGGGTTTATGCCCTGAAATATAATTCTGATGGAACTCTTGAGAGATACAAAGCTCGATTAGTTGCCAAAGGTTACTCTCAAACCTATGGCATTGATTATGAAGAAACATTTGCTCCAGTTGCAAAGATGAATACGGTGAGAGTTTTGTTATCCCTTGCTTCCCATTACAATTGGGATATAAACCAATTTGATGTGAAGAATGCTTTCCTCAATGGTGAGTTAGAAGAAGAAGTCTACATAGAAATTTCGCCTGGTTTTGATTCTGTGAAGGGAGAAAATAAAGTTTGTAAATTAAAAAAGGCCTTGTATGGATTGAAGCAGTCACCTCGTGCCTAGTTTGGAAAGTTTACTAAGGTTATGATGACCTTAGGATATAAACAAAGTCAAGGAGATCACACTCTTTTTTTCAAGCACTCCCAAAATGGAAAGCTTACTGTGCTCCTTGTATATGTTGATGATATTATTATCACAGGTGATGATTTTGTGGAGAGACAGATTCTGCAAACACGGCTTGCCTCTGAGTTTGAAGTCAAAGACCTTGGGAAACTGAGATATTTCCTAGGGATAGAAGTAGCTCATTCGAGCAAAGGAATCTTTATCAGCCAGAGGAAATATGTTCTTGATCTTCTCAAAGAAGCAGGAAAGCTCGGGTGTAAATCCTCTAATACTCCTATTGAGCAGAATCACAAGATGGGCTATGAAGAGCAGAGTCCTCCAGTTGATAAAGGACAATATCAACGGCTAGTTGGGAAATTGATATATTTGGCCCATACTAGACCAGACTTAGCTTATGCTGTTAGTGTTGTCAGTCAATTTATGCACGATCCAAAGGAGAAACATATGCAGGCAGTAGAGAGGATTCTTCAGTATCTAAAAGGTACTCCTGGTAAAGGGTTGTTATTCTGACGTGATGGCAATCTATCTTTAGAAGTCTACACAGATGCTGATTATGCTGGATCCGTGACTGACCGTCGTTCAACCACTGGTTATTGCATGTTTCTTTGTGGTAACTTGGTGACATGGAGAAGTAAGAAACAAGATGTGGTCGCCAGATCAAGTGCAGAAGCTGAATTTCGAGCTATGGCTCAAGGCATTTGTGAGTTACTGTGGCTGAAAATTATACTTGATGATCTAAAAATAAAATATGAGGGACCTATGAAGCTGCTATGTGATAATAAGTCTGCTATTTGTATAGCTCATAATCCAGTTCAACATGATTGGACTAAACATATTGAGGTCGACCGCCATTTCATCAAAGAGAAACTTGATAGCGGGTTGATTACCACTCCATACATTCCCACTGGGCGTCAATTAGCTGATCTATTGACAAAGGGGCTTCCTTCAGATAGATTTCAAGAACTTGCTAGCAAGCTGGGAATGATAAATATCTATTCCTCAGCTTGAGGGGGAGTGTTGTAAATAGTAATTATGTAGTCATTTATTAGTAATTATGTAGTCATTTATTGCTGTTGTAAATAGTAATTATGTAGTCATTTATTAGTAATTATGTAGTCATTTATTTGTATTTATTTAGTCCGTTAACTTGTATATTGGGCCAAGCCCATTAGGTCAAAATTAGGTCAAGAAGTCTCTATAAATAGAGACCCCTATGTACAGATTCAAATACGATTCAATAATATTTCAAATACCCTTTTATTTCAAGTAATCACTTGAATGCTTAGTTCCAAAACAAGAGGGGCTCTCCAAAGCTCTCATAGCAGAGAAGTTCTTTGAATTCAAATTTAATACGAATTCAGTTAATTAAACTTGAGAACATAAGGAACAAGTTAAAAGATGATAAATCTGATATGTCTGATAATCTTTTTGTCGATCTTGCATTGAGTAAACTATCTGCTGAATAGAGTTCTTTCAAGACTGAAAGAACAAAGTGAACTGGATAAATTAAAGGGGTTTATTTATATTTAGGATCAAAACTATTCTAGGAAGAGTTTGAAACAAATAGGACAATAAAAGTTAATTTCCTACTTAGTTTCACATTCCAATAAACCTCAGAAGAAGTCCAAGTCACCAAAAGGTGAATCTTCTTCATAGTAGAGGCCAAAAAGACTATCTTCAAAAGAAGAAGAAGGACAAGTGCCATAACTGTGGAAAGTGAGATCACTGGGCAGCAGAGTGTAAGCTACCAAATAAGTTAAAAAAAAAAACAACACACCACAAAATGAGGCTAATACGTTAACTAATGAACCTGAGCCACAAGCTTTCATTGGAATGATGAAGAATGGAAAGGCCAGTGTCTCTTTTGAGTGGTGGTTGTAGAACGGTGCTACCTGTCATACTACAAATGACAGAAATTTACTCACTAAGGTCATAGAAGTGAAAGAC
Source organism: Gastrolobium bilobum (assembly GCF_033153095.1). Taxonomy (NCBI): domain Eukaryota; kingdom Viridiplantae; phylum Streptophyta; class Magnoliopsida; order Fabales; family Fabaceae; genus Gastrolobium; species Gastrolobium bilobum. The sequence continues at coordinate 200,530 of NW_026896572.1, forward strand.
ACAATGGAAAATTGCAGTGGTAATGAGACAGATGTGACTCATGTTGGAACTGCAAATTTGGTGCTTTCTTCAAGTAAATTACTAACTCTAAAACAAGTTAGAGTAGTACTTTTACTTAAAAGAAAATTTATATATTTGCTTGATAAAGCTTGTATGCCTTTCTCAACTATGAATGGTAGAGTAACTTTATTTGTTAACTATTGTTATTTTGGTTGCGCATTCATGATTAATGGTATGTATAGATTGAGTTTAGATACTGTGAGCATAAACCATGTGAGTTCAACTTTAATTGATCCAAAGTTGTTACATAATAGACTTGGACATGTGAACTACAAGAAAATGCAACATCTAGCTAAAACTCTTGATACTCTATTAAATGCTTCTATTTGATTTGACAAATGTGAAGTATGTGCACAAACTAAGATCACTAGAAAACCTTTTAAGTCAGTTTCTAAAAGCACACAACTTCTTGATCTGATACATTTTCACCTTTGTGACTTTAGAAATTATATTACTAGAGGTGGTCAGAAGTATTTAATAACATTCGTAGACGATTTTTCTAGATATTTTCATGTCTATTTGTTGAAATCGAAAGATGAAGTTTTTTGAAAGGTTTTAGATTTTTATGTCAAGAGTAGAAAATCAACTCAACTTGAAAAATAAGAGGTTTAGGAGTGATAGAGGAGGAGAGTACACAATGACAGGGTTCAAGGAATTTTGCGCTTCGGAGGGCATAATACTTGAAACCACTGCTCCTTACTCTCCCTAATCAAATGGTGTTGCTGAGCGCAAGAATAGGACATTAACTGAAATGTTAAACTCTGTTACTTACAGCTGGCATGCCTTCCTCCTAATGGGGAGAAGCAGTTCTAACTGTCAATCACATCCTGAACAGGTTGTCGCACTCTAAGTTGTCTGTGACTCCTTATGAGATATGGCATAAGCGCTCTTGTAGATATGATCCTCTTAAGACTTGGGGATGTATTACTTATGTAAGAATAAAAGATCCTAAGAGACCTAAGGTGGGACCTAAAACCATTACTTGTGTATATCTAGGAAGTGCATAAGACAGTGCTGCAAATAGATTTTTGGATCTATCTACAAATGCGGTGATAGAATCCAGAGATGCAGAATTCTTTGAGAATAAGTTTATCAAAGATCATGGCTTGAGTGTTTCCGGATCTATAGATATGATTTATGAGTCTCCTATAGAATCTGAAGCAAGTCATTCTGACACTTACCCCACAAAACTGGCTGTTGAATCAGTTCCAGTTAGAGTATCTACGAGAGAGAGAGAGAGAGTTCCCAAAGACTTTGGCGAGGACTTTGTCACTTACCATCTAGAGGATGATCCATTCTTCTATCAGGAAGCAATGAGATCTAGGGAATCTCTACTGTGGGCAGAAGCCATAGATGATGAAAGGAGCTCTCTGCTGCATAATCATACTTGATAGCTAGTCAATTTGCCGAAAGGGGCTAAGGCTATAGGTTGTAAGTTGGTAGTGAAGAAGAAACTGAATAGTGATGGATCGATAGCCAGATACAAAGCATATTTAGTAGCTAAAGGCTATAGACAACAAAGTGAAGTAGACTATTTTGGTGTCGACTCACCTGTGTGTTATCTATCAACTATAAGAATTCTTCTTGCTTTGACATCTATTAAACACTATGTTGTGCATGAAATGGATGTAAAGACAACTAGTGGATGACATGTTAATTTTTGGTTTTGATCATTCTGTAGTGAATGACATAAAAGCTAATTTAGCTAAAGAATCTGACATGAGAGATCTTGGTATTGCAAATACCATTCTTGGTATAAAAGTAAGCTTTGATAGGAAAGTTGTCTCCCTTAGCCAGACTCGTTATATTGAGCAGCTACTTTCTACCTGGGGATACAGTGAGTGCAAACTGAGTGAGACACCATGTGATTATAATAAAAGACTGAGTCCTCATGAAGGGACCAGCGTGGATCAGTTAAAATATTCAAGACTGATTGGTAGTCTCATATATGTTGCAAGTTGCACTAGACCTGACATAGCCTTTACAGTTGGCATGCTGAGTCATTTCACTAGTAATCCTAGTAAAGAGCATTGGGATGCCCTCGATAGGCTGATGCGATATCTTAAAGGTACTAAAGATTATGCTCTACACTACTCTGGTTATCCTTCAATTGTGGATAGATATTCTGATACGTCATGGTGTTCAGAAATCAGAAATAGTAAGTTCATCAGTGGATATGCATTCACTTTGGGTGGAGCTGTTATTACTTGGAAATCCAAAAGACAGACTTGTATTGCATTGTCGTCTATGGAATCAGAACTTTTTGCCCTAGCCTCAGCCGGCGAAGAGGCAAAGTGGATGAAGAATCTGATTATGGATATTCCTTTGACTCGGCTAAAGATTAATTCTTTAAGCCTGTTTTGTGATAATCAAGCAGCTGTCCAAGTTGTTAAAAAAATGCTCTCTTTAATTCAAAGAGAAGACATAAGATTGAGACATGCGTTGTTGAATTATCTGAGAAAATAAGGAGTTATCACCTTGATCGATGTGAGATCGAAGGATAACTTGGCTAATGCTCTCACAAAAGATATGCCTAAAGATCGATTATTCAAAACAGTGGGGGAAATGAGGTTAAAGACTATATAGATAAGTCTTAATTACCATTTACTTACCTTTTAATTGTGTGTTTTGAATTATCGAATCTTTCTTTTGTTGGCCAAAATGATAAGCATTGTTTATATGTTTCATCGATGTTCACAGTTGCTGATTAATTTGAAAAGGGTAAGTTGTCTCATTCCAAACTTGATGAAGATAACTTAAACCTGATTCAAAGGTTCTACTTAGGAAACTTGTGTCATTCCAAACTTGATGATACAATCCAACCTGGTTGGACCATCCTTTTGGTTAAATTATCTCATTCCAAACTTGATGCTAGATTATTTGACTTTGAGGAACCAGTAATTGTGACATTCCAAATTGAAACATTGAAATAGTTGTTTGCATAAGAAGCCTATGGGTCATGTTCTTAATTGAAACTTGACATCACATGACTAGGTTATTGTAAGTAACTTGACTATTGATTTTGTTCATTGAAACTAGACAATAGTTATTCTCTTACAAATAAACTTAAGTTGATGGCTCTTTGCAAAATAAACTATTTAGGCCTTGTTCATAATTTATGAAACTGGCTTGATGCTTATGAACATAATATTGCGATGCTTTATGACATTAATATATGTTCTTCTTTGCCTGATGATATGGTGCTAAGTCCTTTTAGTAGAACTAGACATCTTTGGTAGATTATTCAACTGATTGAATTCATAATAATATGAAATTCATACTTGATATTATACAGAGGATGGCAAAGATGGAGGAGAGCTTAATGAGAGGGATCTTGACTAAGATCACCTCCTTGATGAATGAATATATCATTTAGAGTATGTGGGGACTTGACAGTTCACCCGTTATTGCCCATTTTGATGGAGTCCATTTATTTGAGACTTACATTTTGCTATCTTTAATTTATGAACATTGTTGATTGAGAACTGATTTTGAGGCTTCTTTTGGATGTTGGGATTTGGATGAGTTTAGATTGAATCTAAAAATCTAAATATTTACTTTGGTATGTTGGTCTCAGAACAGATTCATGATAATGATGATTTATTTATTTAGATTGAAAATGACGATTGAGTTTAATATTTTACCATTAAAACTCTTTGATTGATCCGAGTTAACTGTCTTGGACTGGATATGAATGATTCATATTTGTTTGAACATTATATTGATCACTCTATTGGATTGTGCTATATGGTGAACATAGGAGGAGATTGTTGGATATATTAATAGTATAATCAATAATAGTATGTTCACATATAAGCCTAATAGGTGAAAGCATGGTTATTTGGGTCCATATGGGCTGGAGCCCAATAGCTTGTATTATATCTAGGGTTTCCTAAGCTGGAGGTAACAGTGTTGAGCATTCCAAACTTGATGTCTCTTGGTGTAATACTTTAAGCACCTCTGAACCCTTCTCTCTCAACCTCATAATCTCCAACAATTTCTTCAGCTCATAAATAACCCTCTCATATTTGTCATTTGCACAAACATGTCTATGAAAGGAAAAGTGAATAAAGAAACAAATTAAATCTATTTGCGTCTTAGGTGGTTCCAATCTGAAAAAAATAAAATAAAAAATAGTTTACGAGGGTATCAAAAGAGTTGGGTAAGACATTAGCGGTTAGAAAGATTAATCTTGTCTATTGAGGAGGAATTTATGGTTTAACTGGAACTGTTGCAGTGACTATAATTGTGAGGAAGTTTTGGGTGTTTGCTTATGAGATTTCGTTCATAGCAACAAATCCAGTTTTTTCACTGGGAATTGAGTTCAAGTTGTTGGGCATGCACAAAATACATGATTTACATAATGTTGATGTTTTCGTCGTAATACCTGGTGGGCTAGAAATTCTAGAATCATTTCACATTATTATGTTTTGGGAAAATTTAAACTTTCACCAAAAACCTTGAATATTGTTAAATATTTAAGGTTTCCATGAAATAACATGTAGTGAAACAAGAATTCATATTTAAAGTAACTCGTCGTCTTATAAAATTTATTTCTAATCAGTTATAAAGTATAGTACTTAGATCCTAATTTATCATTAACCAAAGTGATTCAACGCAACAAAAGCAGAAATAGAGGAAAGAACCAAATACCGATTATAAAACCCATGAGTTTCACCTTCCAATACAGGCCTGCCATCAGGAGAAAAACAAATTACTACTTATATGAAAAGGCAAAAGCTTTAAAAAAAAAAAGGCTTTGTTAATAACAAATCAATGTTTTACATTTTTACATTTGAGTAATCCCTCTTAAATTCAAAATAGACTTATGTTAGTATCTTTTTAAGGGATTAATGTGAGTCTTCTTTGAATTTCAGAGAGACCACGATTTCGATTAACTGAGTCTATTTTGAATTTCAGAGGAGTCACAAGTCAATTTTTTTTCTAAGGAATTAAAATGGATCTCGTAATTTTTGTTTTCGACTCAAAAGATATTTTACTTATAGATTAGAAAATATGCGTGCTTTCTTTTTTCCTTTTTTATCCAAGAAAAAAGTAATATAAATTTAATAATAAAGAAAATGGAATGTGAATACCGTTAATATTAAAAAAATCAAATTATGTTTTCAATTTCATTAAATTTAGACTCAAAATCTTCTCTAGTAGTAATGTTTCATGCAGAACCTGCAACCTGATTTTTTAGAAAATATGTTGTGTTTGTACCGAATGTTGTCAAACTCGAGTTTCTACGTAGAAACGGAAAGGGGTAATAGAGACGTAAAATGTAGAAACGACACGAAACGTAAAGTTTCTACTTTCTACTACTTAAAGTCAAGATACAAAATTATATATATGCATGTAAAAAAATATCACAAAATAAACATGTGTGTTGAGCCACTTACCTATCTAAAAAGAAAAATTATTTTTGATAACCAAGTATCAAAATTTTAAATAGTAATAACTAACAAGTAATGGATAACCAATCTGCTCTAACAATTTCATACACTCTGTGGATTTTGGATTATCGCTTATCAGGCTATAATTCTATTTCTTTCAATGCATACAATGATCCAAAAACACAAAACGATTCTCATAGCATAACTTATAACAGAATTGTAGCTTTACAAGACATAATTATAAAAGACATATATATAAACAAAAAGATATCAAGATACCGTGATGATTTCGGGAAAACGAAAATTGGATTTTTTTTTAATTTCTTTTTTTGTAAATCTTTTTTTTTTTAAATTTTTTCATTTAAAAAAAACAGTCAAAACGATAAAAACGTAAGTTTTTACCATTTTTATGTTTTTATGCGGTGTTTTTACCAGTTTTTATCAAAGACCGTTTTTACTTGCGTTTTAATACGCACCACTCTAGTAAAAACGTAAAAACATAAGTTTTTACATTTTTACACTAGTTTTTGACAACACTGTTTTTAACATTTATAAAAAAAATTAAAACACTTTAAGTGAAAAAAAAAAAAAAGTATTAAGATGTGAAGCAAGTTTAGGAACTCCTTCATCTTTCTTCTTTTATTAAGACATTCATACAGGAGAAACGGAAAAAGAGGCAACAGCATTATCCCTATTTGAAGGGAAAAGGAAATGCTCCTCCTTTCTTGTGGTCAAAGCTTTATGATCATTAGATAGTTTCAAAGGGAAAGTGACTGATGTATTAAAACAAAGCAAATAAATAGTGATCAACTAATGCTCTTCTTCTTAATTGGCCAAAGCTTCATAATCATTAGCTAATCTTGAAGGAAATGAAAAAAGGATGACACAACCCCAAGTGACAATGGTCTTAGAAAAACAAGTAATTGTGATCAACATTTCCCTAATTAATCTTTTGGAAAATGATCGCATGGATGCTAACACAAGTAAAAACTAAATGAACAATAGGACCAAATGAGCAACCAAAATAACATCTTTTGCCTAAAAAAACAAAACGTTCACTCGTAACTGTCATCTACAATTGAAAGATCCGCTTCAAACAATATTCTTGAGGGGGTGAGAACTAAATGTTCTTTTCTTTCTCTTTTAACCATTCAATAAAATTGTCCAAGATCAGTGGCCAGGCTTGACTGGAGTCATAACTTTCAAGATCTTGAATGTTAACCTGGCAGCAAGAAAAGGTCAAATACTTTTCTGCCTGAAACTTGTCAAAATGAAGCACGCCTACTTTTACCAATTGTGCATGTGTACAATTATATTCAAACAACATAACGCATATGATGGACTTAATAGAAAAGACCGAGACAACTGAAATGAACTGCTAGTGTTTATTTAACTGCCAAGTATGTGAATTGACGGGAGAAAGCACCAAGCAAACTCACAAGACTACGGAAAGTTCCGAACTTAAAGGTCATTAAGTTCTCTTCAGTAGGAGTTTGCCGTAAATTACATCTATTGACCGACGAATTCAACTGTCACATAGAATCTCATCGTCATAAAAGTAAGAGAAAAGTGTTTATCCTTTAAATGACACAACTTATATCTTTTCACTCTCACAAAGAGATGAGACTCATACTTTTATATTTTTTTATTCATTCTCTCTTCTCCTTTATCTATCTCTTTCTCTCATTTAAAATGACACAATTTTACATCCTTTAAAATGATACACACTTTTCTCTAAAAGTAAATATGAAAATGAAGCAAAATGAGAACAAGTATACCTCAGTAAACTACCATTTTCACAGCTTGCTAAGAACTTAAATTTTGTCTAGACCCAATTAATCCCAGATAGTAAACTCAAGCAAAAGTAAAAAACAAAATTTCACGGATCATAAAACCTGCATGGCAATGTAAGAAAAGAACATCATTACCTCTTTAAAGAAATAATAGAGACAAGTCCAATGATCTTTGCTTAAAGCGCCATAGTCACTCTGAATCTGTCACATAAACAGTTCAACCTTAAGAAAATAACTTATGCAAAAAATCTAGATAGCAAAGGTCTTTTCGATCAACATCTATCACCTAAACAAGAGTAATGTACATAATACAAAGTGTAATCATGAGAAAAACTTTGCTATCTGTTGCTTTCATATTTAGAGATCTTGTAAAGAACCTTGGGATACACCACCCCAAAAGCTAGCTCAAAAGGTGGAAGTGGTCCAAGGCCTTATAAATTCCACATTAGTTGCACATACAACCAATGTGGGACTATATATCTTAACACGCCCCCTCACACGAGAGCCCATTGGGCTTGAAGAGTGGAAGATGCAACAGGCCCAACCTACTTGTACTAAGAAAGTCCACAAGAGAAAGTGGGGGACAGCGAGGCTCTAATACCATGTAAAGAACCTTGGGATATACCATCCCAAAAGCTAGCTCAAATGGTGGGAGTGCCCAAGGCCTTATAAAGGCCACAAGAGCTCATTTGGCTTGAAGAATGGACAATGTACAGGCCCACCTACCTGTGCGAACAAAGAAATTCCACTTGAAAGAAAGTGGGGGACGACGAGAATCGAACCCGGGACACGAGGCTCTGATACCATGTTAAGAACCTTGAGGTCACCACCCCAAAAGCTAGCTCAAAGGGTGGGAGTGCCCAAGGCCTTATAAACTCCACATTAGGTGCACTTACAACCAATGTGGGACTATATATCTCAACACGTCCCCTCACACGAGAGCCTTTTGGGCTAGAAGCGTGGAAATTGCACAGGCCCAATTTTTGGGGTGGTGTATCCCAAGGTTGTAGAAAATCAGAATTCAAATTCAAACATTTATCCCAAGGTTCTTTACATGGTATCAGAGTCTCGCCGCCCCCCACTTTCTCTTGTGGAGTTTCTTAGCACAGGTAAGCTGGGCCTGTTGCATCATCCACTCTTCAAGCCCAATGGGCTCTTACGTGAGGGGGCGTGTTGAGATATATAGTCGCACATTGATTGTGTGGGCAACTAATGTGGCCTTTATAAGGCCTTGGGCACTCCCACCCTTTGAGCTAGCTTTTGGGGTGGTGACCTCAAGGTTCTTAACATGTAAAGAACCTTGAGGTCACCACCCCAAAAGCTAGCTCAAGGGATGGGAGTGCCCAAGGCCACGCCCCCTCACACAAGAGCCCATTTGGCTTGAAAGGTGGACAACATACAAGCCCACCTACATGTGAAAATTCCACTACATAGAAAGTGGGAGGCGGTGAGATTTCGAACGCTCTGATACCAAGTAAAGAACCTTGGGATATGTAAAGAACCTTGGGATACACCACTCCAAAAGCTAGCTCAAAGAATGGGAGTGCCCAAGGCCTTATAAAGGCCACTTTAGTTGCCCACACAACCAATGTGGGACTATATATCTCAACACGTCCCCTCACGCAAGAGCCCTTTAGGCAAGAAGCGTGGAAATTGCACAGGCCCAATTTTTGGTTTACCTTTTTGTGCTTTTTATTTTAATTCCACTTTAAAGTGGGGGACAGTGAGGCTCTGATACCATGTAAAGAACTTTGGGATACACCACCCCAAAAGCTAGCTCAAAGGGTGGAAGTGTCCAAGGCCTTATAAATTCCACATTAGTTGCGCATACAACCAATGTAGGACTATATATCTTAACAGATCTTCCTAGAAAAAATCCGATAAGGATGCACAAAACTATTTTGGATTGTGAACCACACAAGAAAAAATACTTTTATAAACAATTGAGTGTAGTTTTTAGAGTGGCATAATAACTAATTACAACAATTTATTGACATTTTTCACAATCCAAGGTGATTTCTGCATATCATTGGAAGTCTTTACTCCCAACAAACCTTTATATGCATCATGGAAGATGATACAAAAAGGCTAGAGTAGCATAAATTAACACGTAAGATATATAAAAAATAATGTAAACAATTATTCACTGTAGATATTCTAGAGGCATAAATAAGCAACCTGAAAGTTAAGAAACACGATATAAACAGTCACCCACCTTTAGATACTCAATTAGTAAATTGACCTGAGTAGGATATGCGGGTCTCAGAACAGCATTTAACAGCTGACAAGCAGAATCAATATCTACAGTCCGCTGATGATCTTCTGAAAGTATTATTCAATGTTCAAATTAACCACAACAAATCTGAATTGTAATCGAAATATAAGGCCATTAATAGCACGCTTACCCATTAGGTTGTATTTAAATGCATAGAAATAAAAATCCTCAAACCACTGTGGTTCTATCACCTCACCAAGAATCTTCTCGAAGGACATCTATAGTTAATGGATAATCTCAGTAAGAATTCAAGAAAAATTCACTATCTAATTTATAAAAAACTAAATACCTCTTTCTCCAGTCCATTAAGTTCTTTTCTTAATTTCCTGATTGTGTCAACTCCTAAGCCTTTAAGGCCTCTTCGCCACTCATCCTATGAAGGGGAAAGGAAAAGGAGGTTATCATGATATTCAAACATAAATCATGATAAGGAAATTCAAACTGTCTAAAGCTTTCACTCTCAAGGGTAATATATACAACTATTTCAGCTTTTCCAGCAGTTATTGCTGTAAATTAAAATTTTATTTACCAAAGGGAACACTAAGTATAGACAAAGAAGTCCTCATCATCCCAGAAAAAAATATGGAGGCCCCAAAATTCAAAAAGTAAAAGAAAAATAAAAAAAAAAGAATGATGAACATAAGAGTTCGTTGCATTCACAATTAAAATACCTAAAAGTTCTTCTTGAAAAACCAAGAGCAGCAACCTAATGAAAATACAAAGCAGTCGATACACAGCACCAAAGTTTTGTTACCAAGTTGTTTGGTTTGTTACTAGATGAAAGTAACTTCCACTTCACTCGCTTCAAAACTTGTGCCCTTCTTTAAATATTTTTACCTAATTGAGTTAGAACATTATGAAAATTGTATTCAAGTTAAGATTTTAATACTTTATTGTATATGTTTTTAGGTGTTTATAGGACATAACCTCTGATGATGATATCCTGAGGTATTCTACCAGGTTCAATTAAGAGCATGAAGCCATGCACATGCTTGTGAGTGTGTCCAATGAATTGATAATGATGAATTAAACGTTTCAATATTCAGCTGTGAAATTATTAATAAAATATAGAGGCAATGCTTTGCTCTGCCTACCTTAGAGAAAAACCCCAGATTTTTAGCTTCCATTTTCCTACACGGTCATGTAACTATAAAGGTTAATAAAAGATAAGTAGGATAGGTATAAAGCAGAACAAAATCCACAAGATGATACATACCAAGCAAGAATCAGTATTCTAACATCTGTATGGTCCACATACAAATCATCACAAAGAGCTTCAATCCCTTCTGGGCTGACCAACCAAATGAAAAATATAAAGAATTAAGAGTCACATTAATTTTATTGATTCACACCCATAAAATTTAAGCAATTATATATATAACAAAATATTATAGATTTTTCTGTATTTAATACATCATACATCAAAGACAAGTTTCCCGAGTAAACTAAGCAAATAATATGCACACCTACCATTTCTGTTATTTTAACAGGATGTGGCAAGAAACAAGCTCTAAATATAAACCAAAAGCAAGTTCTGAACCTCAACCTGTGTTTGTCTCTGTGATTTTCTAAAGTTCTTTCCATGAAGAGACGATTCATTTTATAGATAACAATGATGATACGCCCAATTCCTAAATTATATCTTTCTACAAAACTTTTTATTAGATCTAACCAAGTATGAATTCCATTTCAAAAATCAAAAGTATTACATATATTCACTTTGGGAAATATAAGAATCATGTTGCAGGAATGACACTGTTCATTCCTGCAACAAGAATCCGGCAACGTATCTTAAGGATACGGCGCTGTATCTTGATTTTGGTTTGACTTTTTTTTTTAAGCGTGGGACCCACACTTGATTTGTGTGTGCAGGAAAATGATCTTTCATGTGACATGACAAAAAGCGAACCCATTCACTTAATATGACTTTATTTTTTGTATTACCAAGGTTTTCCCACACCCTTTGCGTGTGATATTAATCCTCACCAACAAGACCAATTGCCCTATGAAAAAACAAAATTAGGACCTACAGCAGGACAGAGGTCAACTTTGACTAAACATGTAACTTGTGGACAGCATTTCTTGTGAGCAAGAAAGATATCTTCAACAAATAAAAAAATCATGCAATTTGCGTACACTGAAAACGAATCTCTGTATAAAGCATGTGCATACTGAAACAAGTGGGGGAATGATTTCAACATGTGCATACTTACTCAATCAAGCCCGATGACCTATTTACGTATCCTTCAAATAGGCTATCAATTGGATCAACTTTGTCGACTTTTGATCTCTTTGGTGCTGAATCAACAAGAAACGAATTAACTGATACCAACTTCCTAGAAGAACTCAGAAAAAAGATGGCAAGCATTACAAGGAAGAAAAGGAAGATCAAAAGAAACCTTCCAACAATAACACAGACAACTAGAACAATCACGCATTATCCACACTTAATATACTTTATTTTTATGATGTTCCCAATCTCTACCACAAAGTACTCATTAAGCTAAGATGATATTTAATCCACTGTGACATGGTTCATATGAATATTTAATCCAGGAAATCTTTTAACTTCAGTTCTTTAACCACCCAAACTATTTGGTTTTCCAAGAAAACAGAGGAAAACCCAATTTCCAACTATCACGTCATAGTTTATTAAAAAGATAAAAGGAAAATTAAAAAAATAAAAGGTTGAAAAGAAGAACGAATTGAAGAAGTAACTGTACTTGGAAAAAAATCATAGTCAGGAGGATCAATTGATCTGGTCGGTTTTCCCTTCTTGCGTGGCATTCTGAGCTCTGCGAAGAATCAACGTGAAAACGCTTGAATGGGTGAATGCATCTAAATCGCTACAATTACCAGAAATTTCTTGTAATGAATGAACAAAGCTCCAAGATTGAAAGGATCAATACACAGCTATCTGCCTACGCTATTGAACGAAGGTAAGAGTGAAAGAAGCGCCAAACTCTTCTTTCCTTTTCTTATTTTCTTTGAATTTTGCTTCTTATATACACGTCACTACCCAAGTACCCATCCCTCTTCTAAGTATGTTTAAAGATCAATGACAATTTTTTTTTCCCTAATACAAAGTTCCTTTCATATTGTTTGATAATTAGTTAATTACTTTTCAATTAAGTGAATTTGTGACATGTTGGGCGAAAAGAATAATGTGAAAAATACGAGAAATGTTATATTTACAATTTATTTTTGATTATAACTTTTTATAATTATATTTTAATTATTGATTTTTGTCAATGAATGGTTATTATTTTCGCAAATCAAACTTATTAATTAATTATTAATTAACAATAAATGATAATTATTGATTAGAGGAAATCAACGATTAAAATATGATTATAAAATAGGGATCTGCCTACTCTTATTTTGTCTATATTTGCTTACCTCTTTCAATACCGTTAGATTACAATCTCATACAACGAACGGTGAACATTTGTGATATAAAATAAACTTTTTTATCCCTTTCTCTACACCACTGCCTCTCACTTTTTCTCTCCCTTTTTTTTCTCTTTCTTCAATGGCGTTTCAGCATCAAAAAAAGGTGCAAGCTTTTTTCTCAATTTAACCAACACAGTCATTGTTATGAGTATTTAGACAAAAAATTGAAATGGAGTGTCAAGAAGAAATAAACTCATATGTCTTATGTTATGGAACCAGATAGGCCTGTTGTTGGGCGTAACATAGAGAGAACAAAGATCATTTCCCCACTTCAAGGTGAAAAACAAGATAAGAAAAAGGAGATAAGTTTCAAATTTCAACAGCAAAGTAGAAAATACAGGGTTATTAGTGATTTTCGTTTTTTTTTTTTGTAATTTTGTGGTTTATGTCGTGCTAAATTATATCATATTCAAGAAATTTTAAAAATTATATTCATCCAACAAAATTATCATGTCATTAATCATTGCATGGATTTAGATTCAAATATAAATTCAGGTTGTAAATTACGCAAATCAATAGATCCCGCATGGGTGTTAACGAGCCGAGCCGAGCTTTGGTCACAAAAGCCTAAGCCTGTGTTTAAATGTGCTGGCCTTACCAAGCCTGTTACCTGTTATGAATATAATTATTGGCATGTGGCCTACCTTATTTACAAAAGATAAAATCCTGATTTAGCCTGTTTAAAAAAAATAACACAATAAAAATTTATCCAAAAACAGAATATACAATCAACAACACTAGTAATTCCATAAATATTCATAAATTCAATGTATATCCAAACAGCATAATATAGAATAAAATCATTCAAAAAGTTTGTGTAACTAATAAATTAGGGGTGAAATGAATTGAGAAGAGAGAGCTATTACAAATAGTATAAAAAATATAAATAAAAAAAATTAATATAGTAAGCCAGTCTGAGAGGCTCCAAGACTGAGCTTGTGAATTGGAGCCTGAGGCTTTTTTACAAAACGAGCTTCTATACAAGTCTGGTTCCAACAACGAATATTAGACATGTAAGCTTAGGCCTTCACGAGCCGAGCCAAAGGCCCCTGAAAGGCCCATGGCTTGTTTATCACCCCTAAATAGAGGGAAAAGGGAAGAGAGAGAGTGTAAGAGGCAGTAGGAAGGAAAAAAGAAAGGGAAAAAGAGTTTATTTTATTCTGCAAATCTTCACCGTTGGATGAGATTATAATTTAACAATATTGAAATAAATAGGTAAAGGTGAGCAAAATAAGAATAGGTAAAATAATTTATCACAACATTATAATACGAAGATCCGATTGGTAAAAGATTTTGGTACACCCAAACCCTTTGGCACAGTTGGTCCGGAGGCTGTGTTCCCTTAACCAGTGGTCTCGAGTTCGAACCCTGGGTATGGAAAAAAAAAATTGGGTAGAGCTGCCCCGCAAGAGTCCTACGATGCTCGGTTTGGATTAGTCTCACCCCCGAAGGGGTGGGGATACCTTTCAGTTTACTGAAAAAAAAGATTTTGGTACATTGATTTGAGCTTTTATGAAGTTTTCTTTACGAAAATATATATACAATTACGTTTATCTTCCCAATACCTTAACAGCGCATCGAACAGAATTTGTTTAGGTCTCTTTGAAAAATTGAGTTTATTCTAAGAGTAAATATTTTTTTTAGTTCCTAACAAAAAAATATTATCTTTATTTTAGTCTTTTATAAAAAAAAAATTAGTTGTCTGATCTTTATAAAATTTAAAGTGGACCTATTTTAGTATTTTTGAGGGATTAATGTGGGTCTTTTGGAATTTTTGCAGGATTACGGTTTCAATTAAATGGGTCCACTTTGAATTTCTTAGAAACTTCAAGACTATTGTTTTTTGTACGGGACTAAAGTGAGGACTATATTTTTTGTTAGGGACCCAAAAAGATATTTACTCTTATTTTAACATGGCAAACGCATAGATGGAAATCGACTTCCTTTTGTAACCAAAAAATAAATAAATTTTGTATTGTAACTAGGAATGTTAAAGGATTACGCAGATAAACAGGGGCCTACGACCTCATCTATATTAAGTCAAACTTGGTCTATTATAAATAGTTAAATAAAATAGGCCTAGACTTTTAAAAAAACTAATTTAAAAAATAGGTTATAGGCATTTTTTATACATGTCGGGCTTATAAACCTACAGGCTAGCCTACATCATATTATTTATTTTAAATAAAATAAGTAAAATTATTATTTTAATAATTTTGAATAATGAAGTAATATTATTTTAATTATTTTTTTAATTATTGAATGTTTAATGAGCTTAAAAAGCTTTTATTTTTAAAATATGAGTCAGGTAGACTTGTAATTTGGATCTACACAGCCTAACAGGTCACCTCATCCCTAACATTTTTTACACAATTTTAACTTATTTAAGGTAAAGCCTAACCTAATTACACCCCAAATTATAATCCTAAAAAAATTGAAATGAATTTTGTAGTCCTAGTTTATATATAAAATTTATTCACGACTAATCGTCAAGACTATTCCCTTAGGCCCATCTCAAGCCCAATACATTAGTCCATCCCCATTTACCTTACGCAAACATTGTTGTATAAGAAATTTCAAAATACGATTATATGAAATTTCTTATATTTGGTACCAGAATCTAGTTTATATGATTTAGAACCCAATTATCTATGTTTGGTATGATTATAATTTTCTCTCTCTTTCTTGAATATGAAATTCTTCTATCAATTGATTAATAAAAAAAAGGAGGGATAGTAAAGGCCCATTGATTTATATAACATCACTCACATGTTGGAATTGGAAGCCATCGTCAATTTAGATTTTACATCTCTTCTCCCTTATAAGTTATAACATTGATATCGTACAAAATTGGAGATATATGATGGCGTCCGTTTTGAAAGTTATCCATAATTGTTGATAACATTAAATTTGTTATCCTATGTTGTTATCCCTTAAAATAAGGCTACATGTTGAATTAGTTTTGATATTTGAGGATATCCTATAAATTACGAGTTCATTCATGCTCTTGCTTTTTTAATTTTTTTATTATTATTATATTTTATAAGAATGAATTTGTTACCATGATGTTGAATCAATAAAAAAATTTGTGAAAACCATTAAATTTATTAGATGTGACAATCGTGATGCATAATTGTTAGGATCAATATGTTTAAATATTAAAAAAATGTTATTAAATAAAATAAGAAGGGTATCTCTGATACCTGCGTTTCAATATTCAACTATGCACATTTTATATTTATTTATATAGAGAATACTTCAATGATTATCTTCTTAATTCATAAATAAATTTATATAAAATATGATTGATTGTAGTCGATATTACATTCAATTATAGCTGGTGCTTGTTATTATGTTTACAATAAATATATTTGTTGTCCATACTTCTTTCAAAGGCAAATTGGCCAACCATTATTACTTGACGTTTTATTTTACAATATAAAAGGATGAAATTTGCTTTCAAAGTCAGGTTTACAATTTTCAAATCCAATGTGTTATTCAATATTTTTATGCTTTGAATAATAAAATAATAAAATAATAATGATAACGATTCCAATTTTTTGTGTCAAAATTGATATGATCAATGTTTCTATTGCCATGTTCATGTTTTTCAAATAATTTTTTATTTTTTAACATAATTATTTGTGAATGTTGTAATTGGTGTTGAGTTTTGCTCTTTCACTAAAGCCCAATAGGATTTAGAGTGTAAGAAGAGTCCAAGAAACCTAAAGCTCATTCTGCTTAGGGTTAGGGTTTCTTGGAACCCATATATATTCCACTCTTATAGTCATCAGTCTCTATAGTCTTCACTTGGTGGTTGCAAAGGCTAAGGTAAGGTTATCTCCCTGAAAGTGAGAGAGTGCCCACACACTTCCCGTTACCCCTTGAGACATAGTCTAGAAGATCTGCCACAGTCCAGCTTCAAGGAGATTGTTCGTGCTGCGGCGCTGAGGTGAGCAGTTCGTGAAGAGAAATCATACAAGGGAAGATTCTACACGAGATTTGCGCACTAAGAGGTAATCGTGAAACGAGGATAATTCGGTAAGCTACCAATGTACTAGGTCCTAAATCGCTTCCACATAAATCCAATAGCTCCTACAATTGGTATCAGAGCTATTGGATTTATGCGGAAGCGGTTTAGGACCTAGTACATTGATTTGATTAAGGTTGTTTTTCTGTCATAAGGTATCAAATCTCCAGTTAACTATAGTTATATGATTGCTCTTAATCCTGAGTTTATTATAAATAGGTAATCAAATAGGAAACTTGTCCGGCTGATTTGCTCCTTTCCTTATTGTCCATAGTTTCTGTTTCAAACCACTTTATGGTAACCATGGGCCCAAAAGCCCAAAATAGCAACTTTTAGCGAGAAACCCTAAGTCAACATTCAGGAACCCTAGCCATCACGTCCACTGCGTCGTCACCCGAACTCATCTCAGCATGAAACTTCAGGGGTTAGATTTGAGGGTAAAGTCTCAAGATGCATTTTTTATGTTCCATGCATTTTGTTAAATGAAAATGTAAGAACAGGGAAAACAAAAGGGGTAAAACACTTATTTAAGGGGGGATTTTCAGAAGAAAAAAAAAACATCAAATGTCATGAATAAAGCCTTTATTGATGTCAACTGAGTTTGAGTTTCATTACCTCTACCTCACAACTGAAATCAAGTGTTCACTGATGCTTTGGTTTGGGTTACAAAGCAGATAGACGAAGAGTGTGCTATTTGCCACATGCAAAACCAAGACTTCATTCGCAGTTTCAAGATCCATTCTGCTACCCACAAATTGCAAATGACCTTTTCCACGGACATACTCGGGTCTCACTTTCGCGCCATAGCAGAGGGTATTTTTGGCAGTGAAATGCTCTTCTTTCTCCCATTAGCACAGGGTACTTGAAATACCACATTGCAAAAGGTTTTTCTCAACAGTGTTTCCCCCCTTTTTTACACACAAATGCAAACGGCTTGGCAACACGGATGCATGGAGAAAATTTTCAAAAACTTCAACCAAACAAAGAAGTCCAAAAAAGCCACACTCAGATGCATGGGTAAATTCTACAAAAACCTGAACCAAACGCCCCCTTAAGGTGTCTAGCATTTTATGAATTTATCTTAATATCTTGAGATAATTTTTTTCGTGCATCATGACATTTTAGGCTTAGCACCTCCTTTTTGTAACCGAAGAGTAAATAAAAAGTTTGTAGTATACTCGTAAAAATATTTTAAATGAATTTTGTAATCCCCATATTTACATAAAATTAAAACAAAAAAATGAATTTTGCAAAAGAATGTTATTTTATCATGAATTTGAATAAATACAAAGCCCTTTTTTGGGAGCATATTTTCATTGCTACGTTGAATACCCATTTTCTTATAAAAAAAATATGGGTCATAAAAATAGAGTAATATAAATAAATTATTTTTTTTATCAAATGATGCATCCATGTTGGATACTTCTGTTACTGTAACACCATGATATATATATATATATATATATATATATATATATATATATATATATATATATATATAATATATATATATATATATATATATATATATATATATATATATATATATATATATATATATATTGAAGTCTTGTTTTAATATGATTTGTTGCCATGTGAAAAATGGTACTTATATGTGTGCAGAGCAAATTAGACCGGTGGATGATAAATAAAAGATTAAATATGCTATGGTCCTTAGAGAAAAAACATGCAAAACCCATTTTAATTTATTAGAAAAAATATTTTAAAAAATTAAATTTTTTTGAAGACTAAAGTGAGTATTCTTTGAATTTTAGAGGAACCATAATTTCAAAGAACTAAAATTTCAAAGGAACATCAAGTCGATTTTATTTTTTCTAAGGAATTAAAATAGATTTTATGTTTTTTTGCTGAGAATCAAAAGGTACTTTACACTAAATAAAAAAGTAATATTTATTATTTGAGAAAAGTTAAAAAACATTTTATTTTGATAATTTATTAATCTGAGGAAGGATATACTTACGACCACAAAAGTTTACCACCTTTAAAATTAACTTAATTACCGTTGTTGATTTTCATCAACCTAACGATTATAAATTATTGAAAATTATCGGGTACCACTTATTAATTAATTATTAATTTATAATAAATTATATTCGTTAAATCGATAAAAATCAATTAGGTTAGTTGGAAATGTAGTAAATATTTTTTGTGGTAAATATATCATTCCCCTATTAATATATATACCTAATTTCGTGCATAAATAATGGGCTGAGCCCAATAGTTTAATGGGTAACAAGCAAGAACCCGGTCCAATTCCAAAACTGGGAGCGTGCCTGTAAAAGGTTTAGCAGTTGAAGTAGGGTTTCATTGAGAAGTCTATCGAGCCTGCTCTGCTTCTGCTGCGGCGTGTTCGATAATCGGCAGCGAAAATGGTAAGGAAGAATCTCCTTTGTTTCTTTGTGTGTGATTATTGCAAGCATTGTCGATTATGACACGTGCCATTTGGATTTTGTGTAGCCTTCACACAAGACCTTCAGGATCAAGAAGAAGCTCGCCAAGAAGATGAGGCAGAACAGGCCCATCCCTTACTGGATAAGGATGAGGACCGACAACACTATCAGGTTCCCGCAACCTCTATTACCTGTTCCTAGAAATTTCAGAATTTTTTTTTTGGGTTTCTGTTATTATGACTTTTATGCCTTACTCAACTTTTTTTTTTAATGTGTGTGTCTGGTCAGGTATAATGCTAAGCGTAGGCACTGGCGCCGTACCAAACTCGGATTTTAAGGTGGATGAACCTCTGACTCGAGATTCTAAGCTGTTTTTGGTTTTGTTGAATGTTACCATAGATATGGAAAGGTTGTAGTTTTGATCATTTGTTTATACAGAGGGATCAATGTAGAGCGTTTCCGTAATTTTGTAATTTTTGTTTTTGTTATTCATGTGAAACTATGACAGTGGCTTTTATTTATTGCCTTTTTTCTCAGATTTGAAAACCCAATTCTATGGAAATTTTGAATGGGGGTTGTTCTCGTGAGCTTAAGCAATAGCATGTGAATTTGCATGGTAGGACTGATATATTAGGACTTTAACTAGGCCATCTACCTTAACATTTTTGCATGCATGATATTTATCTCAAGCTTAATCAGCATCTTCTACTATGATTCTTCATAGCTCTCTTTGTTTGGAGCAGTAATCACCATACTATATTTGATGAATCTTTGAATCATATTAGTTTCGAAAACCCAATGCAATGTAATAT
This sequence comes from Gastrolobium bilobum, assembly GCF_033153095.1. Taxonomy (NCBI): domain Eukaryota; kingdom Viridiplantae; phylum Streptophyta; class Magnoliopsida; order Fabales; family Fabaceae; genus Gastrolobium; species Gastrolobium bilobum. Next base: position 220,760 of record NW_026896572.1, read on the forward strand.
TGAATGGCGTGGCTCTGTTATTTATGTCATTTGGCTGTAGCCATTGTACAATGAATACTGTAATTCAGATTTTGCCAATACAATTACTAAGTTAGACAGACATGCCTTGCATTTTTTGAATTTAAAGTTGGTTGGTAAGATTCTTATTGTAAGACTGGGGGATTTGTTCATACCATATGTGGAATGTCATCAGTATAAACAATAAAGATGTAAAATAGAATTCAACATGATTTCAGCAGTCAACAGAGTCAATTGCACCTTGTAGAAGCATGCTGCATGATTCCTGAGTTAAACACCCAAATGTGTTTGTATTTTAATTTTTAAGCTATAATGTTTGGAGTGATTAGTGGAGAATTTCGTTAAAATCCCTTTTGTCATTTTGTCACTAGAAATATAGGTGTTTATCAGCATATTCGGCAGAGAATGTGGCTGTGATTGTTGAAGGAAGCAAACTCATTACATGACAATTGATTTTGTAACCTGTAAGCTTGTTTAATTTGCCTTATAGGGACTTGGAGGAACTGGTCTTATAACGATTATATTCTCCTGTGTCCCTTTCCTCTCTGGTTTTACAGAAATACCTCCTCGACACCGTTACGTTGTTACTCCACAACTCTTTCCCTCACTCAAAAATGTCCAAAACACCTCCCTGCAATTCGTCTCTCCCAAATTTCTTCCTGATATTTAAAACATAGCAAGACTTAATTAAAGACGATGGGAAAATTTGATACCAAAACTGGATCTTGCAATTTTTCAAAATAAATAATGTACACCATTTTTTTTTAAACAAATTCCCCCAATCAGTGTTATAAACTAATGCCGTTATTTAATTTATTATCTATCCTTTTTATGAAGGGATACAATCAGAGCTTCTCTGCATTACGCATCATCTCATATACACCAATTACCGAAATTATTGAAATAGAAAAAATAAAAAGGGGATTAGATGGTACCAATGAAAACCCACCTGTAAACATCCCCTTCGCATATGCAAACACCTTCTGTAGGTGGAATAGGATCAGATTTTTTATTGAAACTAAAGAGGAAAGGGATTGAGGAGAGACTACCCAAAACGTGCAGGGAAGTGTTTTTTGCAAAACTACAAAGAGCAAAGAGAGAGGAGGGGGTAAGAATCAAGAGAGAGATGAAATTAAGAATAATTGATTTAGAATTGATCCCACGGTTTTTGTTTTGTTAAGACTTGTGCATTTATTTCTTATTTTATTGGTGCCAGATATCCCTTATTTTGTTGGTGCCAGATAGTTGGTATGGGATTATTGTTGTATTGAATGGTATTATTCTTTTCATTTAATTATGTTAACAAAGGTATAAAAAAAAGAAAAAAGAAAAGAAACACTCATACAACAACCTAATTTACTAAACCATGTTTATGCTCCATGGTTGTTCGAACCAGGGGATCAATGCTTATTTATGATCAGTTAATAAGGTCGCCAGCAATGAAGAAGATGCAATCATTGGTGTGACACATCAATGGATATGAAGGTGTAGAGACATGAAGCCAAGGTGTGGTGTGTGTGGGGCAGTAGACATGAGAGCTGAGGCGTCACAAAGAGTGCCTTTGGCTATTTATAGGATATACGATTATTTCAAGAGTTTGCATAAGATATGAAATCTCCTTCCTCTCGAGATATAGGGCTCTAATAAGAGATATATTTCACTTTGAATGGCTAGATGATCCTTCAAAAATAAAAAATGACATATTGGGCCGTATGGACCTTGGCCAATATCCAGTCCAGAACAATCATAAGTGTTACTTTAGCTCTGATACTTGTTATTGATATACCCTATAAGGCTAAATGACTAAATTGCCTTTTGCTGCATATAAGTTATCTGCAGTAAATTCAATATGATGTCGTTTTGAAGCAGAAATTATAATGTTTTGTAATATTAATTTATTTCAAGGTTATTATAGTCTTTATAATTATAATTTTTTAATATTTCAATCCCAAAATGACGTTGTTTTGAGAATAAATGCATTATTTTGGGAGTAAATCTAGATAACTTATCTGCAGTAACTGCAGAAATATTTTTCTAATTTTTGTGTCATAAAATGTTTAATTGTTGGGAAAAGAGCGTTTGTCTTTTTAAATGACACAACTTATATCATTTCACTATCACAAAGAGGTGGAGCCCACGCCTTTATATTTTTTTGTCCACTCTCTCTCCTTCTTTATCTATCTTTTTGCCACCGCTCCAGTTCTGGCTTGTGGCTTTTCAAAAAATTTCATTGATCGCCGCATCTCCTAAGTCCTTTATCACGAAAATCTTGTTATATGAATGATTTTTTTTAATTTTTTTCTCTTCAAATTGTATTATAATTATTGTTAAAATAGAGACAAAAGAGATACCAACACCCACAAGTTTTAAAACAACTCTAGATAGTTTTCCAATGACACTTTGATAGTTTCATATAAAAGTCGTGAGAATTTTTATACGGCAAAAATGTTTATTCTTTTAAATAATATAAATTGTGTCATTTCACTCTCACGAAGAGGTGAGACTCACACTTTTATTTTTTATTTTTGTCAATTCTCTCTCCTCCTTTATGTATCTCTTTCTCTCTCTTGAAATGACACAATTTTACATCATTTAAAATGATACACACTTTTTTCCTTAATTGTTAACCGTTCTATAGTATATAAAAAGGAAAAAGTGTGTGCCATTTTAAAAGATGTAAAGTTGTGTCATTTCAAGAGAGAGAAAGAGATACATAAAGGAGGAGAGAGAATTGACAAAAATAAAAAATAAAAGTGTGAGTCTCACCTCTTCGTGAGAGTGAAATGACACAATTTATATTATTTAAAAGAATAAACATTTTTGCCGTATAAAAATTCTCACGACTTTTATATGAAACTATCAAAGTGTCATTGGAAAACTATCTAGAGTTGTTTTAAAACTTGTGGGTGTTGGTATCTCTTTTGTCTCTATTTTAACAATAATTATAATACAATTTGAAGAGAAAAAAATTAAAAAAAATCATTCATATAACAAGATTTTCGTGATAAAGGACTTAGGAGATGCGGCGATCAATGAAATTTTTTGAAAAGCCACAAGCCAGAACTGGAGCGGTGGCAAATCACCCATATTCTCAAGCATAAGCATTATTGTAACGTTGTAAGTTGTAACGCTCTCTCCGCGGCCGGTTAATTAATATTCATATGATAGTAAGCGCAGCGTGCTCAACTTAATTAATGCGGAAGTTAACTAAATAGGTTTACTTTTTTTCCTTATGTATTGCAAACTTTTCACTTCTATGGCCAAAATAAAACGGACAACATTTCTTCTGTATTTTGAATTATTGAGGATAATTCCCACTATAAAAATTTCAACCTGATTGACGATTTAATATAACTCAGGCATACCACAGCATAGATAAAACACATTGCCCAGTCATCCATGGCCTAGGCTATTTCATTATCACACTGTCTCAAAATAATTTCCATGATGTTACTTATATAATTACATCAAATAAACAAAAGAGATGCAATTAAATAAGTAACATAGACCTGAGCATGCATCAATAACAGCATATACAGACTATCGACATGGCACAAACACTCCTTATGCTCTCAAAAAATATAAATGGCATGTACAACTCAAAATAAAGTATGTCAGGTACAAATCTAAGTATCCACAAGACCCTGACAATCATGTCAAGTAATATCTCTCATCTGGCCTCTTGCCACGCGATGCCTCAGCACCATCAGCTCTTGTACCTGAAATGTTAATCCCCACAACACAGTGTGAGATAATATAATTACTTCAGTAAGCTAAGGACCCTTGGAGGGCTCCTCCACCCCTAAGCTCACTTCTGGTATAAACTCAGTATAAAAATCCATGTATGCATCAGAATATGTATGACAATGCAGTGTGCAATAATGTAATCCTATTGGCCAGAGAATATAACAAGTATGCATTACGCAAGGAAACACCGTCTTGCAACATACCATATGAGGAAACACTGTCTCATACTATGCATAAGGAAACACTGTCTTATGCCTCACACAAGAAAACACCGTCTTGTGTGGCACACAAACATACATACATATACATGCAACATATAACAAATCATTTTCAACATATCATATCAAACTACCACCCTCCCTCGGCGTTTGGTGGAACAAACGGGGGATTAACTCCAAGGACCGAAAGCTTACCTCGCAAGCAAAGTCCTTCTATAAATCTCGGGTCCAGGGATTCACAACCACAATCACAACCTAGTTCTAAAAATGTGAATACAATTAGCATATCACTAATCTATCACCATCATTAATGCATACATACGGTATCTCTAATTTTTCTGAATACATTTTCACCGTTAAAATTCTCATCTAAACATTTTTCTCAGCATGGGCTAAGCCTCAATCAAGCTCTAACATGCTCAATCAAGTCAAACTTTAAAAATAAAAACCTAAATCAATTTTTCTTAAAACTCAAAGAAAACTAGGATTTGTTAACATAGACTTACCTAAAATCATTCAACGAGTGAATTCCCAACCTCAAATAAGATCAAAACGCCTTCTTGGACCTTCAATCAACAAAGGGGCGCCACTTTCCCTTCTATTTTTCTCTCAATACAAGGCTTTTTGATAGATTATGGATTAGGGGTTGTGTTTGTCTCTCAATTCTAAACAACTTTGCTTTTTACCTCACTTGATTTCATCAAAAAATGAGAAAGTTACAATTCAAGCTCTCCTTCCAATGGCCGCGGGTCGTCGACGCACATAGAAGAAAGAAAAGGAACGCACCCGGAGAGAAGAAAATGAAGCACTGTTCTAGTGTTTCTAAACTTAAAAACTTAAGTTACTTTGATTGGGTAAAATTTTATTTATCTATGCACCTCCATTTATTACCAAACTTTGCACACTAACCCATAATATTTTTATAGTAATATTTATAATTTTACTTTTTACATTCGGATAACTTTATTTACCAGTATTCTTACTCCTTAACTGTCATTTTAATTCATTTTTCATCAAAGTTGACTTTATTTATTTATTTATTTTCTTTATAATTATTCTTCAATATCATGATTATAATCATTAATTCATAATTAAATCCAACATTACATGTAAGGGTTATTATATTTATGGTTTGAAGTTTGAACAGCTGAACCGAGATCGAAGAAGAAGCATGTTCAGGCTCTGAAGAAGAAGAATAAGAATAAGATAATGGGTTGTTGAAGCCAAATTCAGGATTTTGTCAAAGATAATGGGTGGTTGAACTTGAACCCACTTTGCAATATCACTAACTGGGACAAACTCCTCCAACTTGACAAATTAGAGTTCATATGATATGATGTAATTTTGGTATGGAAAAGTCTTCTAATTTTCACTACCAACAACGGTAAATGCTGGCATATATGGAGACTCAATGAGGACAGACAGAAGATAATGTAAAGGGAAAAGAGTTTGTACATAAAGTTAGGTCCTTTTAATTAATAGTATAATAGTTCTAACTTAATTAATTAGCAAATTGCATGTAATTAAATAATTCATAATGTTTTAGTGAGTAAAATTAAGTATGAGGCTTAATTAAATGAATCTGAGTCACTTTGGAGTTAAAAAGTGTACTCAGTGAAAATTAAGGGGTATAAATGGGTACTGGCGAAAGTGCCCAAAATATAAAAATAAAATTATAAATATTCCTAGAATAATATTCCAGACTTTTGGGTAAAGTTTGGTAATTGTTGGAGTTAAATTGATAGATGAACTAATACCCCCACATTACCACTTAACATATGTTAAGTGATAAAGAGAGAAAAGAACCCACTTCTCTCCCCAGAAACCCATCGAAGGAGCAAGGAAGGGGAGAGGGAGAGAGAACCTAGAAGGAGCAATCTTTAACCGATTGGAGTGATTCAAAAGCCTAAATCGCTTAGAATCTTCCCCTCTTTCATAATCCAAGCTTAGTTCTTAGTGGAGAGCTTTGTGTGGTGAGATATTGGCTCTCAAAAATTCGTCCATTTGGAGAAATTTGGGGTTTTGAGTGCTTCAACCTCCATTGAAGCTTGAGGAGCCATCAATCCTTGGTTGTGCAACCATTGGTGGTAAGATTCTACCCCTTGAACCTTATTTTCATGGAAAATTGCATGAGTTAGGGTTCAATGAATAGTGTTTTAGGGTTTTTGATGAAATGTTGTTAAATTAGCTATGTTCTAGGAAGAATGGAGCTTAGAGCATGTTATGGAAAATGCTAGGAGCGACGTTTAATCGGTGAAAATGAGCTTAGATAGCTAAATGAGTATATTTGGAAAATGGCAAGAATATGATGCTTGATATTGGACTTTCTTGCAATTGTACTCAATGGTTTGGTTGATTGTTGATTGTGTCCTAATGATGTCTAGGATTAAGGCATTTGGACCAACCGTAAGTGATCAACCATTGGAGCAAGCTATGGAGCTTGATTAGCTCCATTGGATAGGTGAGTTCATGCTTATGTTTGGTATGAATTGTATAGCTTGGTTGATAGCTATGAGATGTTATTGGATGCAATATGTGTTAATTGCATTAAACCTTGTGTAGGTTTTGTTTGAGAAGTGGAATATCGTAATTAACGGGCTGTAGAATCCGTGGGTGGTGAACAAAGATCGAATTGAAGCTTGAGGTAAGCCTTCGGACCTTGGGTGTAATTCCCTTGACTGTTCCACCAAGCCCTGAAATGGTAGAGGTTGTGATTGTGTATATAAATGCAATAAAATAGTGTAATGCTTTGTTATACGTATGTGTATGCATTTGGTGTGACATAGGATGGTGTTTCCTATGTGGTATGTTGCATGACGATGTGTAAATCATACTTGGTAGTTAGCTGGCTAGTAGGACTATTTGCATCTGAGTTTCCTTAGGATAGCTTGAGAGCTCGAAGGATTTCTCCTGGAGATGTATTGCACTTTGCATAGATATGTATTTATTGCATTATTATTGTTATTGCTATTACACTGATATGGAACTGTGGGGTGGAGAGATGCTCCAAGGACCCCTGGTTTACTGGATATGTTCGTATATCTCACCTTGTGTTGTGGGGACCCCCTTTCAGGTAAGGATGCTGCAGGAGCCACCAGTGGCAAGTGGCCATACTTGGACTAGTATTGATGCATGAGGATCCAGTATTTTGATATCATACATGTTGTTTTGTAGCTCACATGTATAGGATTGTAATTCATAGACAATTGATAGATGTATGATTTGTATCTTGGAATGGACTTTGCCTATGCTCATGCCTTTGGTCATCTCTTTTGTTGATGGGAGCCAAGGGAATGATCATAGTATTTTGTAAGCTAAGTTCCATGATTTGTAATGAATATGTACTGTAAATGGTGCCTACTTGGAATTCAATATATGCATGCTTGTTATGTATTGAGTTATTGAATTGGTTGGGCTGAGAATCAATTAGGTACCTTTTGTTTAAATTGGGAAACGTTGAGAAAAAAAAGGTTATGTTGCCCAAATTCTAGCTAAATCTCATGAGGAGAGGTTGGATGAGTGCTAGGATTAAGTTTTGAGGCATGAACCATTGGGGTTTGGAATGGGGATGCATCTTCCCCTAGACTTGGACTTGAAAAATGTGGGAATTGGAATTCCCTGGCAACGCGCTTAAGCGCCCAGGAGCGCGCTCAAGCGCCCTGCTGCCCCTGTGAGTGCCAATGCATTTGGCCTCCTCGCTCCGGAGCGCCCAAAGTGGGGGCTTAAGCGCCCAGGATTGCGCGCTTGAGCGCCCTTCCCTGCAGAAAGATGGGAGGCTTACTGTCTCCGCGAGTTTTAGCGCCCAGAGTGGGGTTTAAGCGCCCAGGGTTGTGTAACACCCCGTTCTAGAACCGGTTTGTTAACATCGCATTATGATATTAAGCGCAGTTACAATCACATGGGTTCAATTAAAATCCGGATAAATTTTTCATTTTAAAACGTACCGAACTTATAATACCCAATTTCGTGATCATAACCATATTACCTTGCGGAAACAGATAAATTAAGCTTAACATCATGTTCATTTCCCATTTTTAAACCATTAATTTACTTCTTGTTTAATTCAATACTTCTACTATATTGTAGGTTTCTTCATTAGCTACCCGTGGCTTCAAACCGTGCTCAAATCGGAGCACTGTAGTCCAAGTTAGGACAATTTGAAGCAACACAAGAGAGTGTTGGTCACAGGCCCCGCGCGCTTCAGCGCGCTACCGGGCGCTCAAGCGCGCGCTATCGGGCGCTAAAGCCTCCATCTGGGCGCTTAAGCGCACGGAGGCAGTAAGCATTAGCATTTCCAGTGTGGATGGGCGCTTAAGCGCGCAACAGGGCGCTCAGGCGCGCTAGCCTGGGCGCTCAAGCTCCCACCGGGACGTTTTAGCGCGCAGAGACAGAAGCATCTCCTCCTACAGTGGCTAAGGGCGCTTAAGCGCGGACCAGGGCGCTCAAGCGCGCAACCCTGGGCGCTTAAGCCCCACCCTGGGCGCTAAAACACGAGGGGACAGTAAGCATCCCAACTTTCTGCAGCAAAAGGGCGCTTAAGCGCGAGCCAGGGCGCTCCAGCGCTCAATCCTGGGCGCTTAAGCCCCCACTTGGGCGCTCCAGCGCGAGGAGGCAGAATGCATTGGCACTCGCAGGGGCAGCAGGGCGCTTGGGCGCGCTCCTGGGCGCTTAAGCGCGCTGCCAGGGAATTCCAATTCCCACATTTCTCAAGTCCAAGCCTAGGGGAAAATGCATCCCCATTACAAACCCCAATTGTCCATGCCCCAAAACTAAATCCTAGCACTCATCCAACCTCTCCTCATGAGATTTAGCTAGAATTTGGGCAGCATGACCTTTGTTTTCTCATCGTTTACCAGTTTAAACAAAGGGGTACCTAATTGATTTTCAGCCCAACCAATTCAACAACTCAATACATAACAAGCATGCATATATTGAATTTCAAGTAGGCATCATTTACATTACATATCCTTTACAAATCATAGAACTTAGCTTACAAAACACTATGATCATTCCCTTGGCTCCCATCAACAAAAGGTGCAACCAAAGGCATGAGCATAGGCTAAGTTCATCCAATGAATCAAGATATACAAATGACCATGTGCTTTCAAAATAAAATCCTATACATGTCAACTACAAAAGGCATGCATAAACTCAAAGAAATGCCACATTTCATGCATAATCCAGATATGGCCACTTGCCACCAGAGGCTCCTGCAGCATCCTTACCTGAAAGGGGGTCCCCACAACACGGGGTGAGATATACGAATATATCCAGTAAACCAGGGGTCCTTGGAGCATCTCTCCACCCCACAGTTCCATATCAGTGTAATAGCAATAACAATAATAATGCAGTAAATACATATCTATGCAAAGTGCAATACATCTCCAGGAGAAATCCCTCGAGCTCTCAAGCTGTCCTAAGGAAACTCAGATGCAAATAGTCCTACTGGCCAGCTAACTACCAAGTATGATTTACGCATCGTCATGCCACATACCCACATAGGGAAACACCATCCTATGCCACACCAAATGCATACACATACGTATAACAAAGCATTACACTATTTTATTGCATTTATATACACTATAATCACCACTACCCTTTCAGGGCTTGGTGGAACAATCAAGGGAATTACACCCAAGGTCCGAAGGCTTACCTCAATGCTTCAGTCGACCTTTGTTCTTCACCAATGTCAACAATACTCTACTCCAAAACCAACACCTACACATGGTGTAATGCAATCAACACATTGCATCCAAGAGTATTTCACAATCAACCATCAAATGTTCAATTCAAAACACCACACAAGTGTGAGCTTACCAATTCCAATGAGCTATTCAAGCTCCATAGCTTGCTCCAATGGTTGATCACTCACGGTTGGTCCAAATGTCTCAATCCTAGACATCACAAGGATCCAATCAATCATTCAACTCACTAATTGTTCAACATGCTAGAATACTAACCAATCCAAGCATGAATTTTCCAATATTATGAACAATTATCAAATGACTATCTAGGCTCATTTCCACCGATTAAATGACATTCCTAGCATTTTCCATAACATGCTCTAAGCTCCATTCTTCCTAGAACATAGCTAATTCAACTACATTTCATAAAAATCCTAATTTACTATTCACAAACCCTAACTCATGCAAATTTCAAGGAATCATGAGGTTCAAGGGTTAGAATCTTACCACCAATGGTCACACAACCAAGGATTGATGGCTCCTCAAGCTTCAATGGAGGTAGAAACTCTCAAAACCCCAAATTTCTCCAAAGGGCCGAATTTTTGAGAGCCAATATCCCACCACACAAAGCTCCCCACTTAAAACTAAGCTTGGATTATGAAAGAGGGCGAGATTCTAAGCGATTTAGGCTTTTGAATCATCCAAAACCATCAAGGTTTGATCTCTCTCTCTCTCTCTTCTTCCCTTCCTTCCTCCTCTTTTCTCCTTCTTCTTCTTCTTCTCTCTGTTTCTTTCTCGACGGGTTGCAGGGGGGAAATGGGTTCACTTTTGGCTTTTGGTCACTTAACATTGGTTAAGTGGCTTTAAGCGGGTATTGGTTCGTCTATCTATTCAACTCCAATAATTACCAAACTTTACCCAAAAGTCTGGAATATTATTCTAGGAATATTACTATTTTTATTTTTATATTTTGGGTACTTTTTCCAGTACCCATTTATACCCCTTAATTTTCACTGAGTACACTTTTTAACTCCAAAGTGACTCAGATTCATTTAATTAAGCCTTATACTTAATTTCACTCACTAAAACATGTTTAATTAATTAATTACACTTGATTTACTAATTAATTAAGATGGGCTATTATAGTCACCCCACCTTTCAGCGATTTTGTCCGCAAAATCAAGAACGTACCTGTCCTTAAACTCAGGATACTGCCGGAGAAGCTCATCTTCCCGCTCCCAAGTGGACTCTTCAGGCGTCCTTCCTTCCCATTGGACTTTCACCATAGGAATAGATTTATTTCTCAGCTTCTTCTCATCTCTTTCGAGTATCTTCAGTGGTCCAATCGGAGTCTTCAAATTCTCCCGGATTTCAACATTATCAGGTTGAACCACATGAGAAGGATCAGCTACATATTTCCTCAGCTGAGAAACATGAAACACATCATGCAAATTTGCCAATTGCGGAGGTAAGGCAAGCTGGTAGGCAACCGGTCCCACCCTACGAAGAATCTGGTAGGGTCCAATAAATCTCGGACTCAGCTTCCTCACTCCAAGGGCTCGTCCCACGCCCGTAACCGGTGACAGCTTCAGGAACACATGATCTCCCTCCTCAAACTCTAGAGGTCGATGCTTGAGATCATAGTAACTTTTCTGACGATCCTGTGCCTTTTTCAGACGATCCCTAATCATTTGGATCTGCTCAGTAGTCTCCTGAACAAAATCCAATCCAAACCGCTCTGTGTCTCCAACCTCTGACCAACAAGTAGGTGTCCTACACCTGCGACCATACAAGGCCTCGTAGGGAGCCATACCCAGACTAGCATGGAAACTATTATTATATGAAAACTCAACCAGCGGGAGATATCGATCCCATGCAGTACCCTGCTCCAGGGTGCAAGCCCTCAACATATCCTCCAACGTCTGAATGGTCCTCTCAGTCTGACCATCCGTCTGTGGGTGATAAGCAGTGCTCAGTCTCAACTGAGTGCCAAGAGCCTCCTGCAATGCTCCCCAGAAGCGAGAAGTGAACTTCGGGTCCCGATCACTAACAATGCTCTCAGGCACCCCATGAAGCCTCACAATCTCCTTCACATAGAGCCTAGCCAATCTCTCCGCAGAGAAATCTACCCGAACTGGCAAAAAGTGTGCGGATTTTGTCAATCTATCCACAATCACCCATATAGAATCATAACTAGCCTGCGTTCGCGGCAATCCCACTACGAAATCCATGGAGATACTCTCCCATTTCCATTCAGGAACATCCAGAGGTTGTAACATACCAGAAGGCTTTTGATGCTCAATCTTTACCTTCTGACAAATAAGACACTTAGAGACAAATTCGGCAATATTTTTCTTCATACCAGGCCACCAGAAATTCATCTTTAGGTCCTGATACATCTTTGTAGCTCCCGGATGAACTGTAAAATGACCCTTATGAGCCTCTGTCATCACTTCTTCCGCCAACTGCCTAGGTACAACTACACGACCCTGATATAATAGTATACCCTCATCATTGCAGGATACACCACTCTGACCTTTTAGTCGTCTAGCACTTTCATTTTGCAGCTGGGCTTCTTTGATTCTGGTCATCAGTTCATTCTCAATGCTCGTGATTTCAAAGCCACAAATTTTACATGGAAAGATTTTAGATAATTGAATATCTCTGAACCTCTCTATCACATCATAATCTCTAATCATCATGCTTGATATGCTCACAGATTTACGGCTCAGTGCATCAGCTACAACATTAGCCTTGCCAGGATGATATTTCAATTCAAAATCATAGTCTTTTAGGAACTCGGTCCACCGTCGTTGTCTCATATTCAGCTCCTTTTGATCAAACAAGTATTTCAAACTCTTGTGATCGCTGAATATTGCAAATTGCATTCCATACAAGAAATGCCTCCACTGCTTCAACCCAAAAACAATTGCAGCAAGCTCAAGGTCATGGGTCGGATAATTTTCTTCGTGCGGTTTCAATTGCCTCGATGCATAAGCTACCACTCGCCTATCTTGCATCAGTACACATCCCAATCCCTTCTTGGAAGCATCGCTGTATAGCTCAAATTCACCCTCCGGGTCGGGAAGTACTAACACCGGAGCGGTCGTTAGTTTCTCCTTAAGGCTCTGAAAGCATTCTTCACATTCTTGTGTCCAAACAAATGGAGTATCCTTCCGGGTCAAACGGGTCAGTGGCAACACCATGGCTGAAAATTCTTTAATGAATCTCCGGTAATAACCAGCCAAACCCAGAAAACTTCTTATTTCTGTTACTGTCTTGGGTCTTTCCCAATCAACAACTGCCTCTATCTTGCTAGGATCAACCGCTACTCCATCAGCAGAGATAACGTGACCCAGAAATTGCACTTGAGAAAGCCGAAATTCACATTTAGAAGGCTTTGCATATAACTGTTTCTCTCTGAGAATTTGCAACACAGTTCTCAAGTGACCTTCATGCTCTTCCTTACTCTTCGAATATATCAGGATATCATCAATAAACACAATCACGAATTGATCCAGAAACGGCTTAAATATGCGATTCATGTAATCCATAAACACCGCAGGAGCATTAGTGAGTCCAAATGGAATTACTTGATACTCATAATGTCCATATCTAGATCGGAAGGCAGTCTTCGGAATATCTTCCTGCCTAATTCGGATTTGATGATAACCCGACCTCAAATCAATCTTTGAGAAAACACAGGCACCCCTCAACTGATCAACCAAATCATCTATGCGAGGGAGAGGATACTTGTTCTTGATGGTAACCTTATTCAACTGACGGTAATTAGTGCACAATCTCATGCTACCGTCCTTCTTCTTAACAAATATGACTGGTGCTCCCCACGGGGACACACTTGGCCGGATAAACTGCTTAGCCGAAAGCTCTTCAATATGCTTCTTTAACTCGGCTAATTCCGGTGGTGACATCCTATACGGAGCCAGAGAGATAGGCCCCACACCAGGCAACAGATCAATCGTGAACTCAATCTCTCTATGAGGCGGAAGTTGTGGAATTTCATCTGGAAACACATCCACAAACTCCCTCACCACGGAAATAGTGCCAATCTCCTCATGACTTCCGCCTACTAAACCCCCCACAAAGACATATCCCAATGCCCCGGCCCTCAAAGCCTTTCTAACCTGCAACACAGATAGATATGGGGAAGAACTAGTAGCAGAATCATCAGCATCAAGCACAATCCTTTTACCGCAGCAGTCTATCATAGCACAGTTCTTTGACAACCAGTCCATACCCAAGATAACTTGAAGGTTGATCATAGGTAAACAAATAAAATCCAGCACGTAATCTCGGCCTTCATATTTGAATTCGACATCTTTACACAACACGGATGTATAACACTCCTCTCCAGTAGCAGTAACCACTTTCATTGGAGGGCGAATGTCATACATTTGCAAATTTAGCCCAACGGCCATAAAATCAGACATACAGGAGTGTGTAGCTCCTGAATCAAACAACACTTCAACATCCATATTATCAATGTAAATTGTACCTTTCACTAGATTCGGAGCCTTCTCCGATTGCTGACGGTCCATGGTATATACTCTACCAACCGTCTGAGACTCTAGCATAGGTTGAACAACAGAGACCGGAACAGCAGTAGCTTGAACTGCCATAGTCCTTGCTTCATTCTGAGGACACTGCCTGGAGTAGTGACCGGATCTTCCACATTTAAAGCAAATCACTTCACCAGTAGCGCATGGACCTCTATGCTCTTTGCCACATCCCTTGCACTTGGGAGGAGGTCCTCTATCAACAAACTTCTTCTGAGTACCGGGTTTTTTGAACAAGTCAAAGGGCTTATTCGCATTCAGCTTCTTGCCTTGCACCTTCCTGTTCTTCCAATAACCTGAGCCCGTTGCTTTATTGGAACTAGGTGCCTGGGCCTCAGAAGACTTCTTGGTTTGGGACACCTTATACACTTCCTCCACCTTTCTACACTGGTTTACAAACCGACTGAACTCTCGGATGTCACAATTTGACATCTTCCGAGACATCTTCTCATTAAGTCCCCATTGGAACTTGGAGGTCATTTCAGCCGGGGTGGGTAAGGCTCGCCCATAGTTGGCGTATTTCACCAACTCACTGAATTTTGAGAAGTATTGGTCAATAGACATCGACCCTTGTTTGAGATCGTTATACTCATTCTGCTTTTGTTCCCTAGCCTCTCTAGGGAAGTAGTTATCCAAGAACAATGTCTCGAATAACCGCCATGTGATCTCCCGACCTTCAGCTTCTAATGGCTGCACGGTATTTGTCCACCAATCTTCTGCTTCCTCTTCCAGCATATAAACAGAGTAAGCCAACTTCATAGCGTCAGGGCACCTCATCACCCTGAATATCTTCTCCATAGCTTGGAGCCATTTTGCAGCCGCCATTGGCTCATAACCTCCCTTAAAAGAAGGAGGTTTATGTTTTGGAAAGCCATCAATCTCCTTTCCTCAGCTTCATGCTCGTCAACACGCTCAACCCGTGGTTGACGGACCTCAGTGTGATGGCTATGACTATCAGAATGGTGGCTACCTTCACCCTCATTGTTACCCACTCCACCCTCTTCCTGTGACGGAGGTGGAGGAGGCGTAGCAGTGTGAGGAGGAGGAGTGGGTTGCCGGTTCACGGGCCTAGGACCCCTCAACGTCCTCAACTCGGTCATCATCGCGGCCATAGCAGTCCGCGAGTCTTCATTTGTCTTTAACAAATTTTCATTGGCTTGCCTGCTAGCAGCCAACTCTCTCTGAACGGCTGCAAGAGCTTCAGCCACGGGATCAGGCTGTACGCCCGTTGCCCCACGGCCACTTCTAGGCCTCACAAGAGCAGCCAAAACAGGTTCTGGCTGAGCATTGGTGTTTGATGGTCCGGGGTTGTTTCGGTTCCTCGTCATGTCACTACACATGTTACACAAAGAAGCGAGTTGATCAGGCCCACACTTAGTGATCACAAATGCAATAATCATACAGAGTACTAAAACAACTATAAAGCATCAAACACTAAGCATACTCAACACTAGCTAACAGTTATTCCCAACGAAACTGCTCTGATACCATAAAATGTAACACCCCGTTCTAGAACCGGTTTGTTAACATCGCATTATGATATTAAGCGCAGTTACAATCACATGGGTTCAATTAAAATCCGGATAAATTTTTCATTTTAAAACGTACCGAACTTATAATACCCAATTTCGTGATCATAACCATATTACCTTGCGGAAACAGATAAATTAAGCTTAACATCATGTTCATTTCCCATTTTTAAACCATTAATTTACTTCTTGTTTAATTCATTACTTCTACTATATTGTAGGTTTCTTCATTAGCTACCCGTGGCTTCAAACCGTGCTCAAATCGGAGCACTGTAGTCCAAGTTAGGACAATTTGAAGCAACACAAGAGAGTGTTGGTCACAGGCCCCGCGCGCTTCAGCGCGCTACCGGGCGCTCAAGCGCGCGCTATCGGGCGCTAAAGCCTCCATCTGGGCGCTTAAGCGCACGGAGGCAGTAAGCATTAGCATTTCCAGTGTGGATGGGCGCTTAAGCGCGCAACAGGGCGCTCAGGCGCGCTAGCCTGGGCGCTCAAGCTCCCACCGGGACGTTTTAGCGCGCAGAGACAGAAGCATCTCCTCCTACAGTGGCTAAGGGCGCTTAAGCGCGGACCAGGGCGCTCAAGCGCGCAACCCTGGGCGCTTAAGCCCCACCCTGGGCGCTAAAACACGAGGGGACAGTAAGCATCCCAACTTTCTGCAGCAAAAGGGCGCTTAAGCGCGAGCCAGGGCGCTCCAGCGCTCGATCCTGGGCGCTTAAGCCCCCACTTGGGCGCTCCAGCGCGAGGAGGCAGAATGCATTGGCACTCGCAGGGGCAGCAGGGCGCTTGGGCGCGCTCCTGGGCGCTTAAGCACGCTGCCAGGGAATTCCAATTCCCACATTTCTCAAGTCCAAGCCTAGGGGAAAATGCATCCCCATTACAAACCCCAATTGTCCATGCCCCAAAACTAAATCCTAGCACTCATCCAACCTCTCCTCATGAGATTTAGCT